>NW_028230452.1:1981634-2131845 GCF_043228905.1 Azolla caroliniana | reverse complement strand
CTCTGGGACCCCGAACGCAGACAAATCGTTCGAAGTTCGGACGTTGTGTTCAACGAGTCGGCTATGAATCCATCAGTTGAAAAACCGATCGAAGTCCGAAGGGTAACATTTTCCGATGTGCCGACCCTTCAAGAAGGCCCTGCTCTCAACACACGGTCAGCTTCACGGGTAGCTGAACCTTACACTACCGACTCGGACAACCCCGACTCGGCACAGCAGAACAATCCGCTTTCGGACCATCCGGCCTTGATACCCGATGCGACCAGTCCAATCTTACCTCGCCGATCCGAGAGACTGTCGCAACCTCTGGAGAGGTATTCTCCTGGAATTTTCTTCACCGACGCCGGCGAACCGACGTCTTACGAAGAAGCATCGACATCTGTCGATTCCGCCACCTGGCATCTGGCGATGGAGTCGGAAATGCACTCCATTCGGGCAAACAAGACTTGGGATCTGGTCGAATTACCTAGGAACCGACGTGCTCTTCCTTGCAAGTGGGTTTATCGACTAAAAGAGACGTCTGATTCGACCACCCCAAAGTACAAGGCCAGATTAGTTGCGAAGGGCTTCCGACAAGAATATGGCGTCGAATTCGACGAGATTTTTTCACCAGTGGTGAAAATGACAACCCTTCGTTTTCTACTCGGCGTAGTGGCAGCCGACAACTTGGAGCTGATTCAGCTAGATGTCAAAACAGCATTCCTCCATGGTGATCTTGACGAGGAAATTTATATGGAGCAGCCAAAAGGCTTCGTGGCAACCGGCCAAGAACATCTAGTCTGCCGACTCAGGAAGAGTCTATACGGCCTCAAACAGGCACCGCGACAATGGTACAAGAAGTTCGACGACTTCATCCAATCGATCGGCTTCTCAAAAAGCGATGAGGACCATTGTCTCTTCACCAACACAGCTCAAGATGGATCACCCATCTTCCTCATCATTTACGTGGACGACATGCTAATCTCTGGACGCCACGCGGGCGAACTTGCCGATCTCGTTCGGCAACTGCGGTTGAAGTTTGCCATGAAGGACCTCGGTCCGGCACGACACATCCTTGGCATGAAAATTAGTCGGCATCGCGATAAACGACATCTTTTTTTGTCTCAGACCGACTATATCGGACGTGTCTTGGAACGCTTCAACATGCAATCAGCCAAATCTGCTTCAACCCCGCTCCCCATGAATCTTCGGCTCTCTCAGCGAGACTGCCCGACATCCGGTCCGGAGGGGGAAGATATGAAGTCGGTACCGTATGCACCGGCAGTCGGCTCCCTTATGTACCTGATGGTCGCGACACGGCCTGATATTTCTCACGCCGTAGGAGTCGTTAGCAGATTTATGCACAATCCTGGCCGATCGCATTGGAACGCAGTCAAGCATGTGTTCAAATATCTGGCTGGCACAAAAGACCACGGCATTCTTTTCGGTCCGAACCGAACCTCAGGCGTAGTCGGTTACACCGACTCGGACTTCGTCGGCTATATAGACAGTCGGAAATCAACAACCGGATACTACTTCAAATTCGGCAATGGAGCAATCTCGTGGAAGTCGAAACTTCAGGAGTGCACAGCGACCTCAACGACCGAAGCAGAATATGTAGCTGCGTCCGACGCAGCAAAAGAAGCTTTGTGGCTCGGTCGGCTGGCGCACACGTTTCGACAAGTCGACCATGACTCGGCTCCAGTTGTCTACAGCGACAGTCAAGGTGCTGTTGCCTTGTCGAAAAATCCGGTTCACCACAACGCCTCCAAACATATCGACGTTCGATATCACTTCGTTCGGGACTGCGTCATTTCAGGGAAAATCGGTCTAGAGAAAATATCCACAACCGACAATGTCGCAGATGGAATGACCAAGTGTCTTTCGGCAGACCGTTTTCGGTCTCTTCGGCATCAGATGGGCGTAACGACAAACCAGTCCGGTTAGAGCCGGACACAGAGCAGGATGGTTCCCGACAACCGACATCAGTTCCTTAATGATCGGCTTCAACTGTTCCGACCCGACCAGTTCGGTCTTCTGCCTTCGGACCCTGCCGACTCGAACAAAGCTGATATGTCCGAGAACCTAAGTCTATACCTGTAATCTTAGATAACCCATGTATACGCCCATTACGGGGGAGTGTTGAATACATGTGTATAATGGACGTATTCACACTATCCTGTTTTGGCCATTTATGTAATTAGCATAAAGGGTAGTTGCCCTAAGTCGGTCACTATATATAGTGACCTTGTAACCTTTTTGTAAAGGTTTTTTTGTTGGGTGTTGTATTATTGCTTTATGGAATAAGAAGTACTTTTGTGCCTCTCTCTCTCTCTCTCTCTCTCTCTCTCTCTCTCTCTCTCTCTGCAACGACCTCCAAACTGTCATACGCAGGTATTCAACAGACGCGTTGCACACGGTTGTGACGAAAGTTTCCCATGATGAGGGAAGGCTACTCATGAGTATCATTGCTCTGAGTTCATCCTCGATTGCCGTCCCCTGTGACGAGATTTGGGAGCTTATGCTTTCGTACTCATTGAGGTGTGCTTGAACCGAATCGGATTCTTTCATCCGCAAGTTGTAGAGGCGCCGGATCAGAAACATCTTCGTTGCGGCGACCTTCTTTTCGTAAGTGTCCGACAGTGTTTTCCACAGTTCGAATGCTGTCGTACACGATTGCACCGTAAAGTATACCGATTCCGATAGGTGCATCCGAATCGTGGCGCGGACGATTCTGTCCAGCTTCTGCCACTCAATTGGTTTGTATCCTTCTGGAGGTTCTTCATTTTCGATGGGATCGATTTGCCCCTTGACTATGAGATAGTCCTGCATTTGTTCCTTCCAAAAGTTGAAGTTCGATCCATCGAACTTTCGTAGACTCATTTCTGACGAGCCGGATGTTGATGCCATCAAATTCGGTTTCGGTTGACGAAGCTCGGTTCGGAGTTGACTACGAACCTTGTGGGAGTGCAGCCGGTTGGCTCACCCGATATCGTTCTAGTCGGATTTGAACCCGAGTCGGTTCGGCTTCGGAACTTGCTCGAATTGACTCCGGTAGCTTGAGGGACAGAACCGACTGGTCTTCCCGAATGTTGCCGAGTCGGAGTGAGCCCGGTTCGCTTCGGATATATATGCCGAATACCGATTATTGAAACCGATTGTCTGGACCGATTCTGCTTCGGGTGGCTGCAGCGACGAGAGAGACAGATCCAACTGATCCTCTCGAATGTCGATCAGCCGGATGAAGCACGAATTGGGGTTGTTGTCTTGAGACCGATCTGCACCGAGTGGTTACAACGAGCAGCGTTTGGTGACCTCTTCGGATGCCGTTTAACCGAGTGGAGCACGATCGTGTCAATGTTGCACAAGGGGATTTCACCTCGAGCGGTTACGATCACAAGGGACAGAGTACAACCTGCTGGCTTACTCCAAGCGAAGATGATCTAACGCGATGAGATGCAAGCCTCGTTTCTCTTCTTCTTCTCTCTTCTTCGAATGACGCAGGAAACCGAATGTTGTGCAGGCTGAGACGACGGCCGACAGCGGATTGAAGGACCGACTACTGTGCAGGCTCTGATACCAGATGTTGGAGACGAAGTCGTCTGTGCGGAAGATCAAGAAGCATTCGATTCTGTTCTTTACCTGCGTATAACAGTTTCTAGGTCGTTGCACAGAGAGAGAGAGAGAGAGAGAGAGAGACACACACACACACACACAAAAGACTCTCTATTCCACAAAGCAATAATACAACATCCAACCTTACAAAAAGGTTACAAGGTCACTATATATAGTGACCGACTTAGGGCAACTACCATTTATGCTAATTACACAAATGGCTCAAAGGGATAGTGTGAATACGTCCATTATACACTTGTATTCGACATTGATGTCACGATTCATCGTGATACATTAGACAGTACACGCAATTTTTTGCAAGACATGAACCAAATGTTGCATATTGCCAAAGAGAATGTCAAGACGGCTCAAGATCGTGCTCGGTTTTATGTTGATCAGGATAGACGTCCTCGTGCATTTACTATTGGTCAAAAAGTTTTTTGTGTGTACCTATTGACTCTACATCATTGTCTACGGGCAAGTGCGCTAAGTTAGCCCCATGATATTGTGGCCCATTTGAAATCCTTAAGCGGGTTGGGTCATTTGCTTATCACCTTGCCTTACCCCATAACATTGGTATTCATCCTATTTTTCACGTCAGTCATCTAAAACCATTTTTAGGATCTGGTGATAACACCATCACAATCCAAGATCTTGTAACATTAGAGGATTTTTCTTACAAACCTCATGTTCCTGAACAAATTCTTGATTCTCGTACTAAGCATTTACGTTCTAAAGAGATTCGGCTATTCAAGAACAAATGGATTGACAAACCTATTGATGATGCTACATGGGAACACGAGCATACTCTTAACGCACAATTTCCTCACTTTATATTGCAAGAGTGCAATCTTTTGAAGTAGGGGAGTATGTTATGTACACATAACGTTGGTGAGGGTAGGTCACTAATATTCACATTAGTGAAGGGTATGTTCACTAATGTTAAAAAGGGGACTAATGATTGGATAGAAAGAATAATAGGTGCATGCACTATCATGATTTGGACAACCAATGAATGGAGAGCCTTTTAGAAAGGCACATCTATTCAAGGGGCCTAGGAAAAGGTATAAATATGAGGCTTAGCTACCCTCATAAGGACATTACATCGGAAGGCTGTTGTCTTAGACACCAATTGTGTGGGCTAGGCTTTCGTCTCGACGATCGTGTTTATCTCTTCCAAGGTATTAGTCATCCTAATATCCGGCGGTATGGGACGTCGGTGGTAGGTTGGCTATGTCTAGATCATAGCTCGGGGGTGGTCGGGTGGAACGGGTTCTTCTATCCAATCTATTTTCCTTCTTTTATTTTACTTTGGTCTATTGATTAGTAATAGACTCTTAACAATAGGTGCTCGATCTGAAGACCCAAGCAGAATGTAGTTAACCCGAGGTCTTTCATTTCAAATTGGCAGCTAAGCATAGTAGCAACATCTTCAATAACATTGGATGTCCCAATAATATTGACACCATCAACATAATTTGCGATGATGACAAATTCTCTAAGAGGATGATAACTTGATCGATGGATTGTGAAATTTTCGAAGCTGCATAGAGTTGCAAAGTTCTTCGGGTATCTTCATGTATATATCGTTATCCAAATCACCATAAAGATAAGGTGTAACCACATCCCTTTGATGCATATGAAAACTTCATTGAACAGTAAAATGAATCAGCCAACGAAAACTCGTTGCATCCATAACTTTATCATTGTGCTTCCGCACAAAAACCCTACGATAGCCAACGAGTTAAATTCTCTTAAATTTTACCAAAAACTCCTCGTCTGAGAAGACTATTTAGTTGAACCTGAATAACTTCTTTCCACTTATCCCAAAAAGGAGATGCTTTTGCCTCTTGAATAGTTTGAGGATACGATTCGTTCCCAAATGTTGTTGCGATATAGACAATGAAGATATCATTAACCTCTTGTCGTGGTATTAACTTGAGAATTAGCATAATTAGCAATCAAAATTCTTCACTAATTATCCTATTTGATACTATAGGAACTTCAATTTTAGCCTCAGTTGTTGGTTTTCGCTTTCTTAATTGTTTATCTTTTGCTCCAATAGGCCGCCCACGCTTCCTTTGAGATTCTACGACATGTGCCGGTGATTCTCCAATCAAAATTCGGGTAAGCACATTCATAGTAGGATTAATGTCGAAGACCTTCATATTGAAAATGTCAACAAAAACATTTGGTGCATTGTTGGCAATACTTTGTAGATGTAATATTCGTTGAGCTTCTTTCTCCCCCTCTCCAGTATAAGGATCTAGTGGTATCCATTTGCATCGCACATTTGCAAATGCATGAAGATTTCTTAGCGGGGTAGGTGAATAGATAACATCACATATTTCCAAGAAAGTGCCACTTGGAAGTTGGATAGTGGGGTCCCTCTTCCTTGTCCAATACAAGAACGAAAGATAATCTTGATGCTGAAAGGGGCTAGATCTTTAATATGATATGAGGATTCTTTATGACATAGAATAGTGTGTGTTGAGGCGTAGTCAATAGGACAAAGAAAATGACTTGTATGCAAATCAATTGCATGGGCCTCAATCATGTTTGCTTCGGGCTCGAATTCCAAAGGTTGATCCATAAAACTATATTCCAATATTAGAATTGATGGTGAGATCGTTCATGTTTTTGCCTCTAGTTTCCTATCTTGACCTTGCTTGCCATACTTCTGGTAAAGATCAACATGAAACTTAGAAGTTTGGCAAGTATTTGCCCAGTGCCCTCGTAAACCACATCGAAGGCATGAATTCGATGAAGGATTATCTTGACTTTGACTTTGATTGATGATGCAATTGTCCGAGGCTTTTACCGTCCAGTTCCCCATTCTTTGTAGTGCAAGTTTTGAGTTCGAGTGTCAATCTTTGCATATATGAGATTGCTATATGTCATGTCCAAAGCTACACACCGGTGTTATCTGTAAAAGTGCAAATGTATTAGAATAATTTGAGAAAGTCCACATGTGGACAAACCCATGGTGAAGACGTTTGAGGTGTTATGTCATAAGATCGAGGATGCTTGATTATATTCATAGGTAGGCTTAATTAAGAAATGAATCATATTCACAAAAAATGGTTGATAGGTCTCATTGAAGTGGAGCGAGGTGCACGAGAAGCAAAAACTAAGCTTTCATGAAGGTTATTATATATGGCATTGTTATATTTGGTGTGGGATGCGAAAAGGTTAACATACGTAGTAGATAAGGGGGTATTGTTATTTGGTTTGGGAAGAGAAAAGGTTAACATACGTAACTGTAGAAGAGAGGGGGGGGGGGGGAAGATATCCCACATATAGACGCCTGCTCACCCCAGCCTATAAGTATGGAAGTAGAAAGACAACCCAAATCATACCTTTCTCGGCCTTTTGGCTAAGATCAAGTGTAGTATCTGTTCTTATCAGTTTAATATCTGATACGTGGCCTATAAGGCCACATGATATTAACCTAATTTCTTTCATGGGGGCAGCACCCGTTCGAGGCAGCTTGCTGTCTCTGGGAGCTGCGAGCGTCGCCTCGGTTTTGCACTGACGCCGAGGTCATATAGGCGCGCCCCCCCCACTACAATCATCCAAACTATAAGAATGCAATGACAAATGAATAAATAGGTATTATGAGCGAGTTTCCGAATTCCTTCTGTAAGCTAAGGAGCTATTTTAACTGAATATGTATGTGGAAGCCAAACATGGGGAGGGCCCATAATATATATTTACATAGATTTGACGAAGTCCATTCACACGGCAAAATACTTGCCAACCGCACGCTCTCTATTCTCTGATTGGGCCACTAACGCGGACCTGAACCTAAACAAGCAAAGGGTAGTGTAGGGCTGGTAGATAACTACCCGTTTGCCTAAACTTCTCTTTACACCGCCTATTGGTTGGGGTATGTATACCCATGAGTCTCCGCACCCGTGGTAAGAATTTGGCATCTTGCATATCCAGGAGTGATCATGGGTGTATAGACATGCCATGTGATACGTCCTACCCGACTGATATATATATATATATATTTCAGTCTCATGGCGGCCTCATCCAATCCATGATTATTTCTGTTTCTAATATTTGCGTCCATCTTGACCCTATCGTTTGTTTATCCCTTCTGGATATACATATCCGTGACCACTCCACCCCATCTGTGCTATTTACATCACATACGTCTTCTGTTATTTGCATCACATAACATGGAGATTATATATAACCGCCCATATGTTGTTTACAGATTTCGTAGTTCATTTACACCCAATTTTCGGGCGGACATTCAGAGTTTGATTCGATTGATTGAGAAAGGGGCCGCGCGAACGCGAGCCCCCGCTGCCACAAATTATGACGTGCACTCTCCCACATTGGGGAGATGCTAGGGCAAACAGCCCCTCCGGCAGTGCAATGGAGGCGCCGGCCCTAAGCCATGGGCCTTGTTGATCACCGATAGACCCCGCCCAGGTAAGTATGTTCTGCTGTTGCTCAAACCACTTTATTTATAGCTGCTTGCCTCCCCGTCTTCTCTATGTGGGACAAATAGAAGATATACTCTCTATCTACACTTTTCCATTTCTGCTCTTTTTGTGTCTATTCATTCGCCATGACACACGCACTACAACCACCACTAACTATCCCTTGCACCATGATCCCATACCTACTCTACGTCATCCACCCCACCACCATGCCTGGGTGGGTTTGTTTCTGTTTAGCCCTTCGTGTTGTATTCGTTCCTCTATGTATATAGCTACAGAGATGACGAAACAAAAGAAGAATGTGGAGGATGAGCAAGCTAAGATGAAAGTGTCCGCGTTCCAAAAACCACTCAAGACTTGACGAAGGCACCCTGTACTTTAAATGCATTATTAATGTGCTTGGAGGCGTCGAGATGGGGTTGTGCCTACAAATTACGAAACTTTTTCTCAACTATTTCATGGTGTTTCCACGTGGTCGACAGATAGTTTATGCATGTGGAGTTACATCGGGGAAAATGTGTCGAAAGCATGGCTCCCTCCAACATGGAGGAATGTGCCTTCAATGTCTCGACTGAATGACTCCTCTGTCCAATAAAGTTTACGGTTATCCTCCAAGCCACAACACCGACAAAATGTCCACGTGCGGTCTTCATTCATTGGGCAAATTCACTTGCGATAGCACATCCTAGCACTTTGTTGCACAAGTCTTCCTTCACATGGACAATGGTTGAATAGAAAAGCATACAATGATCTTCGGGTCGTGTTCTTAGAAGCATCAAGGAATCAACCATCGGTCTAGAACAAAACGTTTCATGTTGCCTGAGCGTATGTCATATGGATTTCTACTTCCCTCATTTCGACCCACCCTACACAAATTGTCTGATGTCTGTATGCAACATTTGAGGCACGTGGAATACTGTCAATCCCAATTCATAGAGGATTCGCACCCACCGCACTAATTGATGCTTAACATGGGTTACACCACCGCATATCATAATGAGATGTAGTCAATGTGGAATGCCGACATTCTCTCATGATGGGTGGTACTATAACTTGTTCTTGTTATCGATAATAGTTAGTGGGCCCTGGCTGGTCGTTCAATGGTTTCCTTGTACTACGGCAACAATGTGTGAGTTCTTGCTTCAAAATGTCATAGGCCCATACGAGTTTGTGGAGAATGTAGTGGCAAGCATGTGAGATTTCAATGCCAATGAAGCCACATAGCTCTTCGAGTAACTAGGAGTTGAGCTCTCCCTTACGATTGCTTATAGCCCATAAGCCAATGGGCAGATAGAGCTTGGGCACGGTCCCATAAACATGGCTATTGTTTGAGCTTGTGAATGAAGGGTTGGTGATTGGCCTCGTTGCGGGTCGATAGGACCACCCACAACTCATTGAAAGGGTTTATGCCAACACAACTCATGTATGGTCAAAAGCTGTTAACGCACATAGAAGAGACGATCACATCGTAGGTGACAATGTCCTGTTGAAAGCAACTGTCAAGATGCAAAACAAAACTAGCACTCTTAGAGATGAAGATCTTGAGATGACATTGAGCAATAGATTTATAATAATAATAGACAACTGAAAAATAAGACAAGATCAACAAGAAAAGGAGAGAGAAGATAGGGTGTACTAAAAGGCATGCACTTGTACAAAAGGGACACCACAATATGTTATTGTGATGTGAGTGGACCTTCCCGTTTTCCACTTTTCTACCTTTGGACACATCACATTACGACCACATGTACATGTACTATTTGAGTAGGACCACAAGGGTATTGGACCATGGAGGACGCAAAGAATAGGTGGGCGAAAATGCAAGGGAGTCGAAGGCTCCCACGAGTGGAAAGTTCGGAGGAGTGAAATGAAGCAACTAGTCGGAGGGAGCATCAAGTTGAAGGCTCGCAACAAGTTCCTCTTCTTTTGCATCTTACTCTCATGTAGTAGAACAATGACCAACACATGAGGTTAGGTTCAAAACATATGACCAACATAATGAGCACGAGATTATGTCAAAGGATTTAAACAGTTTTGAGACAGAAAGAAAGCCCCTTGTTAGGCCGAAAAGCAAGATTAAAATAGGGTATACAAGTGTTTGAGCAATAGATTACAACGATGCTAACTAATAGCTAACCACTAATATAAAATGGAAAACAAAGATGGGGGAGGGTTGAAGCTTCCAATGATGGTGAGTTGAGTGGATTGCTGATCCTGACTACTTTCAAAGGTCATGATGCCTTGATTCATAGTGTTCTTTGCCACTCCATCATCCCTTTAAGATGTCGGCAACCACAACGACCACGTAAGTAGAAAAGGAGATCAAGAAGAAGTGAAGCAACGATATACCTTCATGTGAACATTAGAAGGCCGAGCTCCAAATGTTGAAAATCAAACGTAAAAAATGGAGAGCTCCTTGTTCTCCAAAATGTCACAATCGTAAAAGGAAGAAGAATCGAAGAAGAAAGAAAAACCAAAAACCCAAAAACCCAAAATCACCGAAGACAAAAAAAAGAGCTCTCTTCCCTTCCTTTCAGAGGGAAAGAGGGGCCTCGTTTGCACTAGACATTCAATAAACACCACTTGCACAATGTAAACATTCACCACAATGTCCTCAATACCAGACAAAAATAGACCAGGATTCACATAAACATGGCATAAAATATAATGATATGGACAGATGATTGTTTCCGTTAGCTACTCTAGATCAAATAGTTTTTGAACTTAATCCTAAGCATAAAATTTTCGAAAGAATCTGTGATGTATATAAGATACATGCATTCATACTTGTCAATAAAATAACGAAAAGATGGTTGCCTTATTTGTAGTATGTAAAGGGAGTTAATCCGCAGGCAATGATAATAAACAAACTTAAAATGCAGCTGCACTAATCTTGGAATGACAAAAGAGAAGTCACTCTCCCAACAGTTATACAAAACTGGAGAGTTTATGTATTGTTTATAGCAACTGAGGATTTCACCAAAGTATAACTTGGCACATTCTCCATATATTAGCAGGTATCTATGCTAAGTTGTGTTCATTTCTTCTGCCTTCAACATCTGCCACATCAAATCCTTTGCATGAGCTATCCTACTTTTATTTTCAAAGCTTGTTAACAAGGAAATAAAATTACCTGAGAAAGAGAGACCCATGCATCAAGAACTTCCAAAGCTTTCCCAGAACGATGAGCCTCCCTAGCTATGCTCACTCCTTGAGCTAAATTCTTCACTCGGTCAGAAGCCAAAAGCCCAGCTGCTGCATTCAGAATCTGCAAATCAATCGAGCTTTCAAAAAACTGCCCACAATGAAGGCAAGATATCATTTGATAAAAAGCCTACCAATGCATCTGCAATGGGTCCTTTCTTCCCACCGAGAACAGAACGGAGAACCGTCGAATTATATTTTGAATCACCCCCTTGCAGGTCTTTTAGTGTACATCGTGGTATCTGATAGTCCACTAGAAATATAACGTGAAAAGATCAAGGTTGAATTTCAAAATGCATTGTGATTTCAGAATGACTAACATTTTTAACTGACAAACCTGGTGAATACAAAAGCCTACCCTATCTACACAAAAGTAGAAATTCAATTCAAAATTTCAAGGTTTCTGGATTATAAGACATTTGAATGGTCTGGATATTCATAGTCTTTCCATTATTCATATCACCAATATGCTTTTAAAAGAAAATCAAGGTCCAATGCTTAAATGAAATCATTGAAAAGTGCCAACATGGAGGCTGAAATAATTAATTATTCGTCATCCTATGATAGCACTGCTCCGAGAATTTGATAGCACTATGAAGGAAATATTTCAATCAAAGTAATGGCGAGACTGCTTAAAAAGAAACAATGGTAAAAGAAGAAAGTTATAAACCTTACATGGATCTATTTTTTGCTCAACAATTTTATCTGGAGTAACCTCTAAGATGTAACCAGAACCTGAAAAAAGCAAATGATTGATATTATTCGGAGGATAACCCCACATTCTGTTCACTTGAAAGGGTACATTATTCCTCAACAAGCATACAAGCAAGGGGAACTCTAGTGGCATAATGAGCATATGAGTGATATAGAACCTACCAAGTGGACTAATTTCATCCAAGCCTTCTGAATGTACAACAATGGCCTTTCGGAGCCCAAATTTTTGAAGAGCCATGGCCATCTTTCTGACCTTCATATGAAAGTGTCACAACTTATTAGTCACCCATCTCATGTATCAGATGGACTGCACTCACATGGTTTTCATGCCAATTAAAGATAAACTCACAAGGTTTTCATGCCAATAAAGATAACTCACAAGGTTTTCATGCCAATAAAGATAAACTCACAAGGTTTTCATGGTAGACACCAACAACAGCATATGGTACACGAGCTGGATTAAGCATAGGGCCCAAAATGTTGAATACAGTCTTTACTTTTAATGAACGTCGCACTGGTGCAACCACCTTCATTGCTGGATGAAATTCAGGTGCCATCATAAATCCAATTCCAACCTCATTCACGCATCTAGCAACCCCCTACTTAAAACAGAATTGTGTAGTTATTCCCTGCTGATGCAATGTACCTTTGGTAACCAATCATATACTTTAGTGTAGGTACCTTTGGTCCCAGATCAATGGCAACTCCCATGGCCTCTAGAACATCTGCACTCCCACAACTTGAAGAGCTGGATCTGTTGCCATGCTGTAGATTTATATGCAAAAACAATTGCAAATGTCCAAAGTAAGAGCAAAAGGAGCTGAATTTAATTTAAGAGATGCAAAGAAGCTGATGGGTAAATTTAAGTGTTACAAAGTGCCTCCAAAAATAAGGGAATATTCAGTAAGAGCCCTATAGCAATAACACTATAAAATATGTGTATAAGTGTAAGACATAATGAGACTTGATAAAATAGCTAATGAAAAAGTGGTACAGCAATAACATTATAAAATGCCAATATAAATGTAAGATGTAATGAGGGTTGGCTGATCTGTTGAAATTTGAATCTCAAATGTGATCATATTGATCAATGACACTAGTTAAGGTTTCTAAACTGTCACAAAGCCAAGTGCATGCTAAGAGTGCAGATTATAGTGCACTACTGCAATGATTGATAGACCGATATTTGTGTATGATGATCAGGTTCACATCTATCATTACAAAAGCCAAGGGTTTAAGGGGCCCCAACACAACTCTGTTGGAGGGTGGCAGCTCCAGACCTGCACTCTCTTTCATCTTTTATTATCTCTGTACTACATTCTCTCTCTTCCCAAATTCTTCTCTCTCTAGAATCTGCAACTCTTTAAATGCCTTCTCTCTCTAGAATTTGCAACGCTTTAAATGCTTTCTCTCTTCCACTTTTTCCAAGATATTCCCTCTTATTCCTAGTTTATTGCACCTGTTTGGTAGTACAAAAGTCACTTAACTACCAAACAACAATTTCACCCACTTTTCCCAATTTTGTATAAATGGGCTTTACCAACCTCTTTTGTAAATACTTTTACTTTTGTTGCTACTTATAAACAAGCTCTACTCTTTGGCTGTGTCTCTACTCTTTGCAACCATTTTTTCTAATGCTGTCTAACAGCCTTCTCACAGCTTGGCTGTGTCTATTTTGTTCTAACAACTGTTCCGCTGCTGTTATTAACAGCTTTTCTCATATGGTATCAGAGGAGTGAGGTCTCCATGTCCTCAGCCTGATTCTTTTTGCCAAAGAGCACACGGACCTATCTTCTTTTATCCCTCCCTCCCAACCCTATAGAGGAGGTTCTCTTAGCAGCCACCCTCCCAACCTATAGAGGAGGTTCTAACAACTGTTCCGCTGCTGCTATTAACAGCTTTTCTCATAAACTCCACCTTAATGCACAATAGTTTTACAAGATCAAGACCTGTTAGTGGAACTGAGATTACATTGTACAGTTTTATGATGTTACATGCAAGCCCATAGAAGACTTCATAGGAAGAAAGCACAGGAGAAAGAGAAAAGGGGAAGAAATTAATGAGTTACTATTATTCTTCTGAAAAGACTCAAAGAAAATGCATTGCCACTTCTATTTCCAGGAACCAAAATGAAGCTTGACTTGTTTATAATATAAATATGGGTCCTAGGTTGATATTTAAGTCTGACCTCTCAGGGATGATAGTAATCCAAAGATCATAGAAATGACTGTAGAGAAGACAATCATGGCAAGTACTGCAATGGATGGAAACAAATGGACTGGCCAACTGTCAATGAGGAGATTTTCCATGCACCACTGTCGCAGCTGATCTGATCTGAGCTTCAAGAAGCACCAATAGTAACCGGAGCTTTCTTCATGGTAACATGTTGCCTAACATCTGTGACAAACCATGGGACACATACTACTATGAGTAAACGGTGCTTACCTTCAAGGCTAAGCTTTGTGACACTAAGGATGTTAGAAATTTCTAGAAGCTTTGCAATAATGTCAGCATTTTGTATCTAGAATGGCTTGAACAAAAGCCTTCAACATTGCAATGCTCTATTAAACCAAATGGCCATCATGAAGAAAGCATCTCATTTTCAAAATCTTTCGTGAGATGTGACTCCTATTTACAGACTCTTGACCCATACAATAGACTTGCCTATGAATCCTCATGGTTAGTTGCTGAGTCCCAAGTTCACGAAAAATTGAGAGCCTCAGCCAAGTGAGTTGCAAGATTGTGGTACTCACAAACAGTTACAAACTAAGGGATTTCAAGGAATTTGATACTTCATAACTGACTACACAATTGAATTGTCACAGGCTTGGCACTCAGGCATTACCATACTTCCAATACAATATGGAAGTTCGCAATTTAGCTACTACCTATGAATGGAATAAAGTGATCAAGGAAAAGATCATTAGGTTGGACACACTGAAGATAAGTAAAAGGCATTGTGTTCTTGGGGATGAAAAAATGAATAGAAAGCATATTCTCACGTTGTTGACAAATGACAATGAGTATGATTTGCCAAATCTACACATCATCATATCAGCTATATAAGACTTGGGAATCAAATATGGTTGGCTACATTTGTACCTCATTCATCAAGTTGGAGTTGACAGCCACATACTCTTGCTAGGATCTGACATGTAAACATGCATTGGTTGTGCCCTAGAGTTGTAGATGTCGGTGAATTTGCAAGCAATAACATATTTTCAGAACTGGTTACTGTCCAACTTGATAATTGTTTTCAGGTTGTTCACAACAATATTTACTGATGAATGAGGCAAATAAATTTGGATGCCTGTTTTTGGTGTGCATTATGTTGGATCTTGATTCTGGATCTAACATGCATGCACACGTGTCAGGTAAGGAGAGTGAATCCATGTATTACAGCATTTACCAGGGGATGAATAAATGTGTGGGAACAGATGCAAAAATAAATGTGCAAACAAATTTCACATTTCATATATCCCATTTTTGTCAGCTAGAAACAGCTGGTTCATTCAATTATGCATACGACCTATATGCATGGGCAAGACCAATGATGCCACGATGCAAAATGGCTTGATCAACCATATAACATTTAACAGCACTACCAGTGTTCCAGTGCAACCTTTTCAAGAATATTGAAAGGATATTACCGATTCTAAACAGAAATTTCAGGCAAAGGAATGACTCTCCAGCATTTCGCAGTAGTGATACTGCAGCACAATGGTTTTAAGACTCCTAACTTTGCAAGGATCCCCCTAATTCAAGACATCCTCATAAATTCCAAGCTTGCACTTCTTTCAGTATAGTGGTTAAAATACCCTGAAGTCCGCGTTCATCCAGACTTGACTAAAGATGGATGTTTACGCCAAGAACAATTTTTTCTAGTAAAAGATCCATCAAGTAATATTAATAAAACTATCCAAGGCCACACCCTCCATAGGAAACAAATACAAACGAAATCTTAATGCCTCCTGACTATGATCCATACAAACAAGAAAGAAGAGGCGAAGTTCTAACTTGGTATGAGGGTGCCGCCGTTCTCTTCCCAAGTGGCCTTTACAGAATATCCACCTCCTTGGCTACTCCAATACTCATTTTGCACTAGTCCAATAAAGAGTTTTTATGTCCATACACTCCTTTCAGACATATCAGAGGCATAGAAACACACATCATGCTTTCTACAGTTGTTTATACATATCTTTTACAACAATGCAGGTATTCCTTCCCAGAAAAGGAAAGCCTATGCAAGTAATACACCGTACCTTGGCTACTTTTGCGCCGCTTGCAGCAGCAAGAATACAAGCAGCTGTTGAAATATTGACAGTATTTGCACCATCACCTCCAGTACCAGCAATGTCAAAGGCATCGGTTATACCTTTGACAGGTACACATCGACTTATCATAGCTCGAGCAAGCCCACTGATCTATATATAAAACAAAGCAAAAACGAAATTCTGGTAAGCCTTTGAATTTTGCACCACATAAATGAGCTTATAGTGCTATGTCACACTCACCTCTTCAAACGATTCGCCTTTTGCTCTGAGCAGGAGAAGGAAACCACTGATTTGAGCCACATCACCAGAGCTCAACAGACTTTCCATGACAAGCTCAATTTCTGATTCACTCAAATTTATTTTGTTGATCAGTGATTCTAGAACCTGAAGTCCCCTAACATTCAGAAGCCCACATTAGGGAAGCTCCGAAATCCAGAGATAAAATCCGTAAACATAAATTGCTTGAACCTGAGGTATTGAAGTCACAGATATAACAGAAGAAGCTGATACAGAAGTGGCTGCATGCAGTCTACAAGGTACAGAATAGGAGGATCTCTGAGAGAGGCCACCATTTTTTTTCCAAAATGCTGGCATGTGACCCAGACCTGCTTGAAGGCCTGTTGATGGAAGCTGCAATGTCAAACAGGAGGATGCCATACCTGGATCTATCTCTGCTTTCAGATTCCCAGTAACAAACTAGGGCATACTATGCACGAGCACTGCCCTAGCCAGATATGGAATATGTATGCTACCAACAACCCTTCACGTACACCAATATAATAATGTTCATTTCATTGTAGAGGATATTGTTTAAAACTTCATGTGGGTGCTCAAAATAAGTGGAATGTCTAGTGACAAGTGTTGAAGTTAAGTGTTGAAGTCACAGATACTTATATAAGTATAAAGTATGGAAGAACTTAAAGGATCTAATGATATAAAAAAGGTTATTTACAAAACTGCAACAAAGAATAAATATACATGCTCAAGCAGAACCAAAGAATCATACAGATCATACAAAAAATATATATACATGCTCAAGCAGAACCAAAGTATCATCGATATATAAAATCATAGCAATTATATAATTTGCAATAAGGGATGAGTGGTAACAAACCAATTTTATGAAATACAAGCCTCTACCAGCAAAAGAAGAAATTTGTAAGAGTGAAATACTAAGAACGCTAAACTTAATCATATTATCCTTAGGTCTAAAAGAAAAAATATGTAATTTTCGTGCAGTTATTGATAAGATTCTAACTATTTCTCACGTATTATAAACTTACTCCAACATTTGTGCAAGACGAAGAATATAAATACTTTGGTCAAAAACATCTAAATTCAGGAAATAGGACTACAAGAAAGCTCTACATATGCTTTAGGCCATATGTGTATGCATCACACACACTCATACATCTTGATTCCATATACAACCCCTACTCAACTTGCATTATGTGTATGCTTACATAAATATGTGTACGTATAAATGAAACGAGGATACATTGATGCATATATGGTACGTGCATATAGAAAAATACACGCAATAATACAATGTGTATACAATATAATATAACCTTGTACTATTGGACTCGTGAGCAAGAGAAAGAATCACGAGCATGAAAAAATGACCAAGTGAGAGTTGTTTACCTTTACCAATTTGAGATTACAGAAATATTCACAAGCTACAAACACCAGATTGTATAAGAAGGTATAATTGAGCATCAATCACCAACGCATGTAAGAGTTGTATTTTTCTTATTTACAAAACAAAAAGAAGAAGAAGCAGTCGGTCTTTCAATAGAACATCGTAGTTGCATGACAGGAGTTCGTCATTGCTTCTTTCTTATCACATATATCCGTTGTCGTGCCAAAACTATCCAACAATCATGGTCAGCTCCCTAATGGCAACATTATTTAAAATATATAATGGAATTAAAGGTAAGGGCATGGGCTCAAAAAAATGGTAAAAGAGTTCATGGACAAGCTGTCTTTCGAAAACACGATAGCATAATTGATCACCTTGTCCCCCTTCAAGTATTAATGGAAGAAAGTCGTTTGAAAGGTAACATTTTATATTGTTGCTTTATGGAATTCAAGAAAGCTTTTGTTATGATGCCTCATGCTTGAGTTGTATGTAGATGATGTAGTGTTTTTTGCAAATACTTTACGAGATGAACAAAAGCTTATGAGGGATTAGGAAATTTTTTGTGTGCACAATAAGTCCAATGTAAACAACTCTAAAACAAATATTATACTCGGGAAAAATGAAAAAAGAAGATAAACCATTTATGTATATTAACGAGCCACTTGAAATTGTGGAAAGTTTCAAATATCTTGGCCTTGAAGTTCCTTCAAGTCATACGTGAAATGGATGTGCTACCCATTGCTTAGAGGCGAGAAATGGAGTATATTATGCATTTGAGAAAACATGCAATCATAGAGAAATTAAGGTTGGGTTC
This sequence comes from Azolla caroliniana, assembly GCF_043228905.1. Lineage (NCBI taxonomy): Eukaryota > Viridiplantae > Streptophyta > Polypodiopsida > Salviniales > Salviniaceae > Azolla > Azolla caroliniana. The sequence continues at coordinate 2,113,146 of NW_028230452.1, read as the reverse complement.
TCAAGATTACCTATTTGACACTTTGATGTAGAAATATGGGGTTGTACCTTTCCCTAAATCCACAAAGAATTTGAAAGTGTCCAAAAGCATTTGTTACAAAGTTTCTCCAAGTTAAGAAACAAACAAGTCTTTCGCATCGACTTCCTAGGATTGCATGGAAAGCAAGCAAAAATATCCAAAAGATACATAAAAACTAATTTTTGTGTTCTTAGTTGAATGCAAGACATAGAAAAATGGTTTCAAAGATGGGATGCAACATACTTGCTTCACGATGCATCACTAAATTTCTTTGTAAATGAGGCATTTTTGCAATGCTAATGTATCATGAGATGGGAGAATGTGAAGGTTCATGTTTCACACATTATATGATATATGTTGCACCTAACCACAAAACCATATTCTTTGTTGAATGGGGAAACCACACACCTCCATACATGTTAATTCATCCCACTCTCGGCCATCAAAACCATCACTTCCATGAGACTTAACTCACACACACTCTACGATGTGAGACAGGGTGCAAGGGCACAACCAATGAGAGTAGTTGATGATGCACACTTTGCACGACACAAGTTTAGGAGTCCAAGTTTCACACTTTAATACAATTTTGTACCTTTGATCACATTCAAGATGATTCAACTATGCTTTCCACACATTTTCGACCAAACCCAATCGTTCCACAACTTCTTCTCATAGACATAGTGTGCACTTTCTATTACAAGATTCATCAATAAAGTTATTGAACATCAAGAGTTGCTATTTACTTTCATATGTATTACATGAAAATGTAATATTTGTGGTCTCAAAAGTCATATTAGACCTCCAAAGTTACAATCTATCTATCTATCGAGGCTCACTGAATACATTTTAAGTTAAGTTACAACAATCTCGACAATCTATCTATCTATTTATCTAGGCTCACTCGATACATTTTAAGTTAAGTTGCGACAATATCGGCTACTTTATTCATTCATGTCTAATTTGTACATTTCTTTTTCACTTCTCTCCCATCAAGTGTTTTGAATTATTTAATTCACTTCTCTTTTCCATTTTTCTCTATGTATACTCAATACCTTTTAAGTCACTTGGGACGATCCACTAAAATTGAACCAAGAGGTATACATGCTAACCAAGTTATTAGACTCTCAACAACACAAGGCATGGGGCTCAAAGCTTGACTTTAGTCTTTCACACATCTTTATGGCACCCTAATATTACTTCATGATTTTTTTATAATTAATGATCCATATTTGTGTTTTATGTCCACAACTTGTTGATCTGATCCTAAGTTAAACCATGATATTTCAATATGATTTCCAGGAATTTATATATAATGATCATTATTGCATTGAGCCCTATGCATAATTATATACCTTTTTGAAGACATAGCCACTATCATATCTAATAGAAAATGGCAAAAACCCAATGAAAGCTTGGATCACAAGTGGGATATATTCATGGATACAATGGGTTTGCTTATAAAATAAGAGAGATAGAATAGCACATCATCTTTAAGCAAAGATTCCATGTAAATCTTCACGTGTTGGACCTAACTCTGGTATAAATTTCCTTGTTTTCACAGCCATGAAACATCATTCCAACATGGAACAACTCCATATTGCCACTGATCATGTGAATTCCCATTCCATATGAATCATGAAATAGCAAATCATCTTTAAGCAAAGATTCCATGTAAATCTTCACGTGTTGGAGCTAACTCTGGTGTAAATTTCCTTGTTTGCACAGCCATGAAACATCATTCCAACATGGAACAACTCCATATTGCCACTGATCTTGTGAATTCCCATTCCATATGAATCATGAAATATATGTTTCTCTACTATAGCAGTCTGTCTTGATTGGTAATTTAATTTCATTGTTTTCCCTCGTTCTCTCGTAATTGTAGTTTGCTGCCCATGAGCTTGCCTAATTGCGAGTAGAAATTCACAACTTTAGGATTATGCCTATGCCTTTGTATTGCGTCTGGATCTCCAGCTATCTCTTGAACAGCAAACAAAATCTCTGGGTCGCCTAAGCCTGTTTTAATGATCTCATTGTCCATAACTTCCTTTACAATATCTTTTGTTGGTTCTAACATGTCTGCAAAATATATAGTATAATCTTTTTAATCTCTCTTAATATATTTCAAAACCCTTAACCAAATATCAGGAAATCCCTTCCCAACCCACACGTTGAGATTGCAGGATAAACACATAATTTTCCCATGCACAAAAAACAAACATCTTAAAAAAACTTACCAGTTAACTCCTTCCTTAGCACATCCCGTGGAGAGTCTTCAAGCTCAACTTTAAAAATATCTGTAGAATTAAGATGGTTGGAAGAAAATAAAAAAGGATTGCACGTTCTATGTTAAGTTTGTGAAACCATGGCTGATAAAGTGAAAACCATGGCAATAGAGAGAATAGAATGACAAGCTATGGAAGGAAAAACAAGGGAGATTCATCCCAAGTTCCAACTCAGGAAATGTGTATGTCTATCAATTGCTTGAACTGTAGGTTGTAGTATATAATGTAGGTAGCATGGCAAGGCCTACTGGCTGTCTTTTCAAAACGACATGAATCCAGAAAGAAATGAAACCGATTCAATGGTCATGATCATCAAGGATGACAACACAAACTCGACATGCTTGATGAAGTGTCATGATATCTCTGAGGTCAGTAAGCACTATATGCTCTACCATGTGGATGGATAATTTTCAAAACCCTGAGGTTAATGGCATGTAGTTGCGTGTCTCTGACAATATTTACCCAGAATCTGGTGGGATATAAATCGTCTACATCATGTTGAAACAACAGGTTTCAAAATCGTTTCAACTGCTGCTCAAGCCTGCTCTTTGTTAATATACAGGATGATAGCATTACAACATATAACAAGTTTTCTCCAATGCAATCGCTCCCAAGGTTAAAAAAACAAAACGCACCAGGAATGTTGGCTGCTCGTGGATCTTTGGCCTTCAAGAGGGGCATATCATCCGATGGGGTTGCTGATTTGTGACCATCATTTCTCCGTTTTTGCAGATTCGTCTTCCCAGTGTGCTTGGAATTCAAGAAACCTTTCTTGAATGGTTCCGCAAGCAGCTTGGCATCTGGCTGCTGCCTTAATGTGACTGCATCTACCGTCTTCCTCGGTGGTGGCTTCAGAAGAGGAGGAGAAGGAGGAGGATTGTGGTCGGAACGAAACTTGGTCGTTATATATTCTGACATGTCTTCCAAGGGAGGCGGCTCATCGTCATGAGCTCCTGCAGGGAAACAAAAAATAAGAAATAGGAAAGGTAAGGATGAAACAGGGGGATCAGGAAGCCAACAGTTCCGGCATGAACGATCTGAGAAGTACCTGACGATGAGATGTCATGGTTGTCAGGAACGAACATTAGCGGTTGTAGAGAGATTTCCAGGCAGAGCAGCACCAGCCGTGGCCGCCAGTTAACGTGTATAACGGCAGTAGTTTGCCTCTCTTCTTCTTATTCTTCTTATTCTTCTTAACTAAAGTGAATGAATGAATGAATGTAGTGCGTGTATTTTCATCATCCTCTCAACTTTGTGGACACATTCTTGGTGCTAAGTTCTCAAAACCAATTGAAGGAATACTCAACTAATCTTGTTATCATTTCCGAGAAAGAGTAGTCGTTGAAGCCACCAATCTTGCGATTATGTCCTCACTATGTGCCCGATGCATCGTTATCTAACACGCTCTCTCTCCCTTGTGCAGACCTCTCTCCTTTGTAGACCCACAGAGTTACATGCCCATCATCATGGTGGATTTATTCACCTTCTAATCAATGTCGTCCAATTTCAATACCGCCGATAAAATTCTAATGGATTTAGGGAACTCAAAGCGCGATATCTTCCAGACATTGCTTTCCACCCCCTTCAATCTTTGCTTATGTTCATCTACTTCCTTGGATCAGGCGTCTCTAGATGTTCCCCATCATGTCGAATACACCTTCAACATACCTCAAGTTCTACGAGCAATTCTTTTTTACACATTCGTCTATCCCATGTAGTAGAGCATGTGGAATCTATATTCAATCGTAGCATGTCTCGATTTGAGTGTTCCTCTTGAGGCTACAAAAATAACTTCTCAAAGTAAAGTTGGCCATTTCTTACCTAAGTGCCCAATGTTGTGACCGCACCATCATGCTTTGAAAGCATTGCACAAATACATCCTCATATGGGCTCCACACGAGACGTCATCACTTGATAGTTGCCATATGGTCTCGTGGATACGTTTATCCATGTCGTAAACACCTTCGATTTCACACTTCTTACAATCAATTCAATGACCAAATAAGGCTCCAAGCTCTAGATTTTGGTTTTGTTCTACATCTCCTATTAATCCTACAAAAATTTCCAAGCATATCCCACATTCTTTATGCGTTAAATATGAAGAAGTAGAGAATAGTTCAATGAACGACCAACATAAGAAAGCAAATTACGTAAAGACGTGTGTTATATGTTATGAAAAAGGCATGCCCACAATGTAGTTGTAGAGTCACTCTATACTCTATACTCCCCCTCTCCTTTGAGGAAGAGGCACTCTAAAGTTTAAACCTCTCGAAATTACCAAGAGTAAATAGGCTCCACAGTCTAAATTTGGATAACCATACCGGTGTCAAATACTTCTTGTGCACCTCAAGTAACACAAAAGATTTGGGAAGAGCAAATCCTAATCAAGCCAGTCCATACTTCAAAGTGAACAACTTTATGTTATAAAACACTAGAATAATTAGAATAAGCAAGATGGACACATAAAAAACTAAAGTCAAAATAGAACAATGCAAGTAATGAAAGTAGGCAAAACAAACTCCATGTATGACTATGTATTTCCATTTCGAACACAAGTAATCTTCTCCACCCATCCTTCTTTGCCATGGCACGCCTATATTATGACCGACAAGACAAAATTAGACAAAACTAAAGGATGTTTAATAGATCCAGAAAAACATCAACACAAATTGTTTAAATTTTAAATGGCAATAAAATGCATGGTCATCCAAAAGCAACCTAGAAACTTGTGGAAATGCATAACAATGAGTCACTATTACATTTGTTTCCCAATTTTAAGAAGAGAGAAATGCATAACAAGATTCACTATTAAATTTGAAAACTAAAGCATTGCCCAATACATTTGTTTCCCTTTTTGGCAACAGAAGAGAGGATTTCCAAATTGGGTGTTTAAAAAAGAGTCCCGTAAAAGGACGTGTGTGTATGTGTGTTAAAAACAATATATAATGTTTCCCTTAATGGGAAGTAAAGGGTATATATATGTGTGTGTGCGCGCTATGGCATTTGTATTACAAAATAAGAAGGAAGCCTGTATAACGACCCAAAGCGGGGGGCGTTTCTACAGCAAAAGCATCGAGACAAAGCTAGCTATGGCGGCTGCTGCCATGACCATTCCCTCCCTCACAATCACAGGAGGCGACCCAGACGCATCCGGGATTTGTTGTTGTTGGGTTCCGGTGGACCCCTGATCCGCTGGTGCTGTACTCCCGCCAGACAGAGGTGGCGTCGACGCGGCCATTGGCGGAGCTGGAGGAGAGATGCCATCGCCGCCTCCAGGAGCAGAGATATTTCCCTGATCAGGTGTTGGTGCAGTAAGCGTGGCTTCCGCTGGAGTGTAGGCTGGCGGCGGTACATCAGAACCTGAAATGGCAGGTGACTGAGCAGGCGGAGACGTAGCTGGTACCGGCACATTAGGGACAGCATCAGGGCTGCTAGCAGCAGGGGACATGTCAGGGCTTTGGACAGGTGATTCTATGGGGCTACCGATCGGCGATAGGCCAGGGCTTGGGACCGGCGATTCTGTGGGGCTACCGATCGGGGATGCATCAGGGCTTGGGAGGGGCGAGAATGTATCGGGGCTCATTGTTGGAGCCCAATCAGGCGATAGTGCAGGCCCATCACCAGAAGGGCCTTCTGCCGGAGATTCTGAGGAGGCGGAAGGGGGGCTGGCTGGGGAAACGAACACACCACCTGCTAAATTGGAATTGAAAGAGTTCTGCGGCTGTGGCTGAGCTTGCTTGAGGTCCAGCAGGCCGCCTATCCCTTGGCAAGCCACTCCGAAACTGGCCAGCACAGTGGGACACAGATTGGGGCGTTCCACAGGCACACCACCTAACGACAAGCCGCGGCTTGATCCGGCTCCAGGGCTAGAGGCGGCTGTACCATTGGCAGCGTCACCATCGTCGCTTACTACCAGGCCGGAGCCGGTCAGTGCAGTCGGGAGCCACGTGCCTGTCGGAAGGCGCCGGAGCTGGTCGAAGGTCATGGCCCCAGGCAGCACGTGGAGTTTGAGGACGCCCATGTAATCTTTGGGCGGGATGGAGGCGGCGCTGCCCAGGGTGGCGTCTGTGGGCACCAGCAACGTCACGCCCACGGGGCCTCCTCCTCCTCCGCCCCCGCCCAGCATCAGCTGCTGGAGCCAAGTGCCCACCACATGGGTGGCGGTGCCATTACTGCTGAGCAGCCAGCTGAGGAGCGTGGCGCCACCCAAGAAGCCACGAGTGGCGAGATCCGTCACCAGGGCCTTCTGGAGGCTGAGGCCTCGGCTGATTACACTGCTGGCGCCATTCTGCATATCCTCCACGAGAGTGGCAGCATCAGCCATGGGCGGCAGTTGCTTGGAATGAGGCGGCAGCGAGGCCAACATGAACATCGCGAGAAGAGCCAACACGGAGACTATCCGAGGAGGCCGAGGCATGGCCATGACGGGGCAGGACAATGCGCAACCACCACCGGAAGCTGAGGAGCCTACTCTGCTGCGGACGGCCATCGTTATGCTCGATGTATGTATATATATATATATTTGAAGCAGCAGCAGAGCAGGAGACCTCTCCGATGGTGAGCTAATGGCGCCCTCCCAAATAAGTCTCTATGTCTCTCTAAGAAGAGCTGTGCGTGTGTGGAATGTAGTACTGAGGAGCGTAGTGTTGTTGCCCGCTTATTTATATAGAGGGGTTGTGGAGCTTCTTCTTCTTCTTCTTCAATCACGGACTGATGAGATTACCTGAGCAGGAAGAGGAGCAGGAGTGCATCTGCCGCTGCTTGATTGGCGCCGCCATTTCGCGTAGATATATATGTACAACTCTTTCATCTCTGATCTATCTCCAATGTCACCAACCCACCACCGCCTTGGCCCTTGGTTTTGTTCAACACTCACACACACTTCGTACATTCTCCTCTAGTGGAAATTGGAATGTCCCACTTTTGGGCCTCCTCTCTACATAACACGGTTTCGGGTGCACTCGTCTATGCATCCCTCTTTCATGTGGCTCTAATCTTGAAAGCAAATGAGACTCGAGAATGTCCTCCAACGTGACCTCTCGATTATTTTGGACATTATGAATATCGTCTATCGATGAATATTCTCCCTTGAAATGGGTAGCAAGGACAATTTTCTTCGGATTTTGATTCTCTATTGTTTTTGGGCTTATTGGCTTCATGGTAATTTGATAGAATCCAAGTTTCAATTCTCACAACATGCATGGCCCCATCCCATAGATTACAATCGGACATCACGACGATATCTATCAATCCACCCCTTTCTTGATGTGGAAACACCCACATAGATACAATGTACTTTGTATAAACCTTGCTATGTATTGACGCATATGCAACACTTTCATTGGGAAGTTGGTCAAGTTGTTCCTGGGAAGTTGGTCAAGTTGTTCCTATCATTATAATTAGTGTCTCCTAAATGATTCCATGAAATGATTAGTAACTGTAACTTGTATGTGTTTCACCTATTTGCCCATCCAATCTCTCATGTCTAAATTAGTGAATTAATAGGGGCTAACAAGAGAGTATAAATGCCAAAGGTCATTTGATAAGGACCACGAGATTGTGCCTTGAACTCCAAGCACCCTAAATAGAGGCATCTAATGAAAATGGTTTCCCCTTTATGAATATAAATAATACTTGTTTTTATTGTATGTGGCTTCTCAATTGTAGTACATACGATTTTTTGTCATTGTAGCATGCAACAAAAAGCAATGCCTTAAACACAAGGAGCATCTTCTTGTTGTTCGGGTTTAAGTTTGCAGCTAATATTAAAATACATTATATAATGGGATTTGGGATCATGAGTTTAGAAATCAAGTTTCATTTTACCCTTTTATTGGTCCAATACTTCAAAAAATGTTGTTTAAACCACCAACAACTACACGTGCCATTTAAAAATTGATAAGGCTCTTATCGATGAACTAGAGTGTTAACAATATTGGGATGAAAATTTAGGTTTCATTGATCCATTGATGCATTTAGTTTCTTTCTCTTCTTGATCTTGATGGGCAAGTCGATGAGATATCTTCTTCATCATGTGAGAGCAAAATTTGGGATGTCATTAGGCGATGATGTGTGCGTGTTCTCTCGAGCAAACCTAATGATGGATCCATTGTTGTGGATGACTTCAATTGTTTATTATCTCAATGCAGTATTATTATTTTCGATAAATCATTAGGCAATGCAATTTGATAATTAAAAGCTAGAAATTTGGATTAAAAAGCAGTTAGTATGTGTCATTCTCAAACTAAAAATATGAAGTATTTTTATAATGCAACTAGCATAGAAACCACTAGTCAAAAGTCAAAGTTTACAATCTTAAAGCGAAAAGTTGCCTTAAACGTAAGATTTGTAAATTAGTAAACTCTTTCATCGATTATAAGAACATGCAATGTATTAACATCTCTAAAGATGCCAACGAGACCAAAACAATATGCGTCTTATAGGTTGTTTGATTGTTCAATTACTTGAAATGAATAAACCCTATAAAAAGCCAAAGGAAATGCAATATTGATCATATTGCTCCCGTGAGATGCCTCCTCTTCATTATTCTATTTTGCTTGAGATGTCATGACTCATGCCTATGTCACTTCCCAATTATGGCTCTTGTATGTTTGAGGTGTGTGTGTTTCATTCTTCACCATGTGATCTTAGTTCTCTCATAATGGTGAGTTCTTCAACTTTGTCCAAAGCAATCGATTTTCATGAACTCATTTGACCTCCGAGATACTCACTTCGGCCTAAATAGGTTAGTGGGCACAATGTGGTGTGTGGAGTAGTCGAGTTAAAGTCGATGGCATGGATGTTCCAATGCTACATGGAGGTTGCCCTATCAATCACTATGTTTGGTTTGTGCAAATGAGGTTACACGGTAAAGTCCCTAACAATTTTAAGACATAAATAACATGTCACGGCACAATGGTTCAAAACCTACTTGAAATATGTAATGGTACCTATTAATTAACCTTCATGTCCACACAAAACATTACAAATTTACCATGTGGCACCCGTGATAGTAATGCCTCACATATTGTAGTACACACACATCTACAAATGAATGTTCCCTTGACTTTATTCCACTATCACATAACTCAAATAGTTTCTCTTAGACATCACTTTCTCCCACCCACTAGTTTGAGATTGGAGATGATGTGAAGAGGTAGGTATTTATCCAATGGTTGCACATTTGCCGATGAATAAAACGTGTATCCATATACGTATATAAATGTTGAGTAAAACGTGTATCCACATTGACAATGAGTAAAATTGTTGAGACATAGAGAGAGAGAGAGAATGGCATCTAGCAAATTAAGAGGATACAAATGGAGTAATAAAGAGGCAATGAAATTGGGTTTTGAACACAAGAGGTAGTGTTAGTAGTGCACGAAGTTACCATTAGGGTAAGCTAATTACAATTTGCTCAATTGAGTTGTGATGATGAAGTACGACAATGCCTTTGCATTGTACTTTAACAATAACATCCTCTCAAATTCCAAGTGTGTGCAAAGCCAAGCTTGGTGGTTTGCATTGTAGTAACATCAAAGTCATAGAAATCAACACAACCCAAGATTGATCCTCGTCATGGGCTAGGCCCTGTTGAGTCTCATAGATCACAATCGGTCTCCCATGGATGTTAAAATGATGTGTGTGTGTGTGTTACTTGCTGGTTAGCAGAAGGCATTGTGCTTTAACAAGTGACGTCATCTCAATTTCCACACACATCCGAACCCAAGCTTGGTGGTTCACACTGTATTAGTGTGCAAGTCATAGAAATCAAGAGAATCCAAGCTTGATCCTCGCCATGGGCTAGGACCCATCTTATTGATCGCAATTGTGGATGTTAAAATGATATGTGTGTCTATGTGACTCGGTCCGGTTAATGAGAAGACGTCTCGCCGGTCCTTTCAGCCGGAAGAAGATGGATGCAAATTTAGGACATGCCTCATGTGAAGAGGAACTTGAATGATAAATTCTCACCATGTATGTCAGAGACCTATAACCTCGGAAGCTCCTCATTTCGACGTTCCACTTCTGCGTGGACTCGGATTCTGCAACTCTGCTTGTGAGCGTGTGACGAAGGTGAGAGCTCTCTCTGTCCCTGACTCACGGTTAAACCATCTGAACCTTTCTATCATCTTAGTGAAGTTTCAGGAGACCGGCAAACATTCGAATAAATGACGATGCTTTGAATCTGCCCTATGAAATAGTTACTATATATGCAACAATCCACCAAAAATGCTTGAATCAACAATCTTGCGAGCTGAATCTGAGACAAATTTGGATGAAATCTGAAACTTGTTAAAATTGTATCAGAAACATCAAACAATATTTTTTAAAAGTGCAAAGAACTCGCAGTTCCTTGTGCAGATTACTGCGAGTCGTTATCCAACCTCATAATTCTTCTGAATAAATAGAGCAACATTTCTATTCATGCTGTATGAACATTGGTCTAGAAAAAAACCTCTTTGTTTTTGGACTTAGTCTCCTTGTGCAGATTACTGCGAGTCGTTATACAACCTCATAATTCTTCTGAACAAATAGAGCAACATTTCTATTCATTCTGTATGAACAGCGGTCTAGAAAAAAACCCTCTTTGTTTTTGGACTTAGTCTCCTTTTAAAGCTTGGAAAAAAAAGTATGAGTAAACACTACAAATGCTAGGAATTTAGTAGAAAATCTTTATATTTATTTATGGCAACTGTGCCTTTTTAAATATTCCCAATTAGTAAGCTCAGAAATTTGACTGGTATTTTAGTAAATGTGTCTGGTCATCTTTTCCCGAACATGGCTTGTAGCAGACTCTTCCTTTGATGGAAACCGTGAACTTGCCATGCTTTTTGACATCATCTCCACACACTGTTTTCTCTTGACGTAATAATCATTGGTGTTCTGTCTGTAGTTTTGTGATTCTTTCATATTACATGCATCAAAACCTCTGTTGCATACATATATATCATACATCTTGTCATCATGTTATGATTGTAGAATTTCACACAAAGAAAATGCAAGAAAAGGGTGTCAAACTTTCTTTTTGTGCTTCTATCATTTTTTACTACCATTGCTTGATATATTGATTAGTTGCTATTAAAATAATTTTGTTGTATGCACCATTATTATACAAGTCGCAATTTTCCTTGAATACAAATGTTTGTCTCCTGTAAACTGTTTTAGTCTGTTTGTGGTCCACAATCAGCATGTTACTCTTGTATTTCTAGCATTGCTATCAAAAGAAGGATCCTAGCTATCCTCCCTTAGCAACTGTATATTCCTTCACTACTCTCCAAAGTAGTATGTAGACAGTTGACAAGCAAACCAACATTGCTGGAGAAGAAAATTTTGTGGCTTATATAACATGGTTTAGACTATTTTGAAGGCATGGGGTTCTTGGCCTTACATCATTGGAAGGAGACCATCATACAAAATCTTGGAGGGAGCCTGCAGTTATTTTGGATATGAAGCTGAATATGAGTTTTGAGCAAGAGGTCAACACACTCATACTATGCAAATGAATTCCTTTACTCTGAAGGCAGCAACTCTATTTGGATCTAAGGATATATCAAAAGAGTTGTGGGATGCTTTACATGCCTATTTTAAACTGTTTTATGAACAAAGACAAATTCACTTGTCTATGCAGTTTGAGGATTTAAAGATCATGAAAGATCTATTACTGAAAATATTTTTGAGTTGGTGACCTCAAGTGATAAGATGGTAGCCATTGGCTATGTCTTCTCAGAGAGGGAATTGTCCTTGTGTTGCTTGCTAAACTCCTTGCCTCTTAGGATTCCTCTATATATACAATTAACAGAAAGGATGCCTTTTCCCCTTTTGAATCTCAAACAACTCAAATTCTTGACAAGGAATGATCTAAAAAGTTGAGACTGGGATTTCTGTCCAGAATCAAAGACAAGAAGAACCTGGAGTGAAACATCGAAGTTGGATCCTAGCATTAACTATTTCCATGGAAAGAACCTGCTTGGATGGTGTGATTCTGATTGGCCTGGTGGTTGTGATGCTTGCTGGTCTACCACGAGCCTTTAGGTTCTGATTGATCTCCTTTAGCAGCAAAAAATAATAGGCAAAAAGTAAGCCACACATAGGTGGCTCTGTCACCCTTGTTATCAACAAATCAAAGCTCAGATTGTTAAGTGCTTGGCAAATGGACCGGTAGCTTAAGTAGTTTTAGTAATATTTATTTGGTTTCTTCTCAAAGATGAGGCAACAATTTAAGATGTAGTCTCTTATTTAGTAACATTTATTTGGTTTCTTCTCAAAGATGAGTCAACAATTTACGATGTAATCTCTTATCTGGTCTCATAGACCATTTCGGATTGGAATGTTGATATAGTTTTATTGTTGACATTGCAAGTTTGGCATTTCTTCTTTACAGCCACTATTCTTTATCATCTCAATTTGTGCTCAAACCGGTTTGAGTATTGATTTTTGGTCTGATGTCATTGACATAATCAAATTGGGAATATTTCCTTCTCTTTATATACCCTGAACAATTGAAAAAGCTTTTATCACTCCAATGATTCATGAAAACTCATTTATTCTGTTTTCTGTCATATTAGTAACATTGCACATGATGTTTAATACACATCTTAAAACAAGTGCTACAGTACTGCTGATTGTGCTGTTAGAATTCTTAATATGTCATATAATTCCTAATGGTAACGTAATGTATGAGCACATGTAACACCTGATGTGCAATATTATAAATCTCCAGCCTTATAAGGGCAACTGGCTAGCTAAATGTTAGCAATTGTATACCTGATAGAAATATGTAATGATAAGATAAATCACGCTGATTCTTTTTCATATGCATTTCAATAAGGCCTTATCATTAACAACTGATTATAATTCACACAGACACACCCTAGTTCAGATGTCTGGAAGATCACATCATCCTCTTGGAGCTCGTAGCCATCTGTTTGGTGCAGGGGATATTTCAATGGGATTGCTGGAGCAAAAAGTATTGACACAACATAATGAGATACAGAGGATTTTATCTGAAAACCAGAGGTTGGCTGCAATGCATATGGCTCTCAGGCAGGAACTTGCACTTACACAACGTGATGTCCAGCGAGGACAGCAAACACTTCCTATTTTACAGATTGAAACAGAACAGCAGATTAGAGCAGTGGCCGATAAGACAGCCAATTTTGAAGCACATGTTCGAGCAGCACAGCCATTGAAATCCGAGCTTGAGAATGCTAAAGCCAATGCACACAAGCTTCTTGCTGTCAAGCAGGACCTTATGAGCCAGCTCAATGAACTGACACGAGAAATTCAGAAGGTCAGATCTGATTCTCAACAAGTTCCTGCCCTCAAAGCTGAGATGGAAGGTCTTCAGGATGAGATAAACCGAGCCAGGTAGACAACTCAAAACTTCAAAGATATCCTCAACATATTTTGTTTTTCTCATCAGAAAGCTAAAAATGATATGTGTTGATGGGGCTAGAGCTGCATTCGAATATGAAAAGAAAGCAAATGCTGACTTACTAGACCAGAGGGGAGTAATGGAGAAGAATCTATTCTCGATGTCTAGAGAGATTGAAAAGCTTCATGCAGAGTTGGCCCATTCAGACTTGAACGCACAGAGTAATATTTTTTGTGAAATATGAAAAAGATTATCAATGACTCTTATGGGTTTTGGTGTGATTGGTTTACTGAATATAACAGGGTCTTATGCTTCTGGATTGTATGGTATGTCTGACTCTGGTCATCCTCGAACTGCATCCTATGGAGATTCCTACGGTGTTTCCCAGGTTGATGTACGCTATAATTTTCCCTTTTCATCCTGGGATTATGATATATTTAACTTTCTTCTCATAAGGCTTTCATACTAGTCACATTTAGAGCTTTCATGTTCTCATAATAATATTTTAAATTTGCTTTGTCACTACAGATGAGAATGTCTGGAGATGGTTCTGGATCTGCTTGGGGTTCATATGATATGCAGCGTGACAGTGGATCTTTGATGCGCAGGTGAGCTGAGTACGTTTGCCTTACCTACCACTTTGCCTCTGGGAGTGGAGTTAACCTGTGCTAGGAAGCTTTTCTAAGCTCTGAAAATGGAGTTGAGTACACAAAAGGCTATTGATGATACCCACATTATGATCTGTGATGGAATATGGGTGAAATTTACAACTCTATTCTAGTTTGTATAAAACCTGAATGGTAGCCGGAAGATAATCGGTAACAATTTCGGAAAATGCTGTGTTTATGATAACACCATCATCAGGTTTTTAATTAATTGACACTTATGGTATGCATGATTATTCAATGGAGATAGTACAATACTAGAGGTCTTGCATCATCATCATATGGGGTTTTTCTAATATGTGTCATGTGTTGGTACTTGAGCTTAATCACACTAGATGTTTTGTTTATCCTTTTCTTCTGGTTTTGTGGGCTATTTCGCATTCATATATCTAAATAAACCAGCTTAGGAGGCATTTATCTTGGCTGAATTATTCAGATAGATGCGCTAAAATCGCTCATTTCTGCTTACCTTGTTCCTTTTCTTCGTTTAAAAGCTTCTGCCATATCATAGAAATTTGAAGAAAGCTCGTTTTTTCTTGAACCATATTAAATTTCTTAGTATATATTTTTTGGCAGGTCTTTCTCTTGAACGTTAGACTGAATTAATGGCTGACTTTGTACCTGAGAAGAACATTTATTGTTTACTACGCACAATAGAGCTTGATGATCCACATAGAAAAAGAAATGGAAAGCTAATTTTATTTTTTGGACAAATGTAGATCATTGCAGTGCCACTCTTTTCTATGGTAGAATAAATTTGTTCCATCAGGTTTAGTTGATGGCGTGCAAACCTAGTAGAGACTTCCATCTTTTTGTTCCTAGATTGAACCAAGATTGTACCTATTGTGAAATTCGACATGTTTGTGTGCACATGAAACATTTTCCAAATTTGGTGATCAGAGGATGTTGCCCTAGCAAGTCACTCCTTTAGTAATTCAAAGGGTTTGGTGCATTCCTCAAGTCTATTTAAACTCTTTAAGGAGTCCATAAAGCAACATTGCACCTTCTCGGCGAACATTTTAATGAAACATTGAGAATGACTTGTATACCCCATACATCCTTGTTGTTCTTTGGGGTGCCGCACCTGATATCAATTTAACTTCAGCCTTGTTAGACAAACACATCTGTGCATAAAAAATGAGTTCAAAGACAATTGATACTCCACTCTTATCCAATAAAGCACTTAGCAAGGTTAAGTGCTCTTCCAAGTGGACTTGTAGTAGAGACCATTTACATAGGATTCTACTCCATGGAGATGAATATGTGATTTGCCTTGAGAAGTGCTCAAGGACTTGTGGGTAGAATTGTCAACGGTTTAGTTTTGGCTTAACCGACTTTAGAAACCGGTTAACCGGTTTGGCAAATTCCAAACTTGAATTCAACTTGTTCCTAAATTGGTTAAGCGAAGCCAATTAAGCCTTACTCCCTTTGGCCCAAATCAGTTTGGTTCAAGTTGAGCCATCCCAAACCGAGCTCAAACCTGTTAAAGAAGTTGGCCTAAACTGAATTGAACCGAACCTTTGAATCGTTAAACCATTCTCAAGACACATGGTCTAAAGTGCAAGAAATGACCTATTCTACGAACCCAATTCAAGCATCAATCGAGGATACACTTATGGTAGTTTGGTCATTTGGGGTTCATGGAAGCTTTGCTGATCTGCATCACATTATTAGCAAGAACACCCCTCCACTCACAGTGATTAGACATTTTTTGCCAAACACATTTAATAATCATAAGTTATTACTCGAGTGGAAGAACAATGTTTTCATGAAAACAACTTCCGATCCATAAACATAAGAGAAATCCAAACAAATTGAATAGATACCCGATCTCATGGAGTGATAAAAGATTGTCGGTAGACCCATGATATATAAAGTCATGTGCGGAGAAGAATGTTGAATGGAGCGTAATAAAGTTTACACGTATGGTTGTGTTGTCATGAATACACGTCATGTGCCTTGTAAGGATCAATAGATACATACATTGATCGCCAAGAGAAGGTGTGGTAGTTAGTGGGAAAGAAGGGCAATTAAAAACGGAGAGAGAGAGAGAGAGAGAGATCCCACATACTGAAGCCTGCTAGTGTCCAGCCTATAAGTATGGAAGTAGAAGGAAAACCCAAATCATACCTTTCTCGGCCTTTTGGCTAAGATCAAGTGTAGTATCTGTTCTTATCAGTTTAATATCTGATACGTGGTCTATAAGGCCACATGATATTAACCTAATTTCTTTCATGGGGGGCAGCACCCGTTCGAGGCAGCTTGCTGTCTCTGGGAGCTGCGTGCGTCGCCTTGGTATTGCACTGACGCCGAGGTCATACAGGCGCGCCCCCCCATCTACAATCATGACCAAAATGTTCTTCCCGTAAGGATAAATGATGAATAAGTAAATAACGCGAGAGTGTCTCCGAATTCCTTATCTTCTGTAGGATAAGTTAATTGAACCTTCCTAGTCGTTTGGGGTACCAGATGATGAATGTGCACGGAATATGTATCTGTGTGGAAGCCAAACATGTGTAAGTAAAATTGCTGAGGCGCGGGATCCGAACAGCAACAGGTTACTGATGGGACATAGACATGGAAAATATGGTGTTTAGCTGGGAAGGGGTCATAATAGATATATACATCTGACCAAGTCCGTCGCATTCACACGGCAAAGACTTGACAACCGCACGCTCTCTACTCTCGGATTGGGCCACTAATGCGCCTGAACCTAAACAAGGAATGGGTAGTGTAGGCCTAGCTGGT
The DNA here is from genome assembly GCF_043228905.1 of Azolla caroliniana. NCBI lineage: Eukaryota > Viridiplantae > Streptophyta > Polypodiopsida > Salviniales > Salviniaceae > Azolla > Azolla caroliniana. The sequence continues at coordinate 2,096,050 of NW_028230452.1, read as the reverse complement.
AGATAACTGCCCGTTTGCTTACCATTCTCTTTACACCTCCTATTGGTTGGGGTATGTATACCCGTGATTTTCCGCGCCCGTATCATGGTAAGAATTTGGCGGCATCTAGCATGTCCATGAGTGTATAGACATGCGTTGTGATGCTTCCTACCCGACTGATCTATAGATATATCATATATTTATGCCTCCATATCCAATCCATGATTCTGTCTGTCTATTATATATATATATATATTTGCCTCCATCTTTACCCTATCGTTTGTTTATCCCTTTTGTATACATCCATGACGACGCCACCCCATCTATGCTAATTTACATCACATACATGTACTCCCCCCTCTACACCGTCCTGTCTTCTGTTATTTACATCACATACATCTAAAGTATACCCATGTCATTTACACATTAAGTAGTTCATTTACACCCAATTTTCGGGCAGACATTCAGAGTTTGATTCGATTGATTGAGAAAGGGGCCGCGCGAACGCGAGCCCCCGCTGCCACAAATTATGACGTGCACTCTCCCACATTGGGGAGATGCTAGGGCAAACAGCCCCTCCTGTAGTGCAATGGAGGCGCCGGCCCTAAGCCATCGGCCTTGCTGATCACCGATAGACCCCGCCCAGGTAAGTATGTTTAGCTGCCGCTCAAAGCACTCAATTTATAGCTCCCTTCCTCCCCGTCCTCTCTATGTGGGACAAACAAACACACTCCACACTTTTCCATTTCTGCTCTTTTTGTATCTATTCATTCGCCATGACATTGTAAACAAGGAACACATGATGTATGGTTTGTGTGTATATGTATAATTGATTTTATGAATACACACATATGTGTATCATTTAAAGAATCTGTGTAAATGTTTATGTTAATATGTATATATATATGATTGTATATATACGTGTGTATGATTGTATGTATGATAATAAGACACTCTACTTGCATACCTTATGCAATCTTTGCCAAATAAGCTAAAACCCCTCGATCCATTTATGCAATCATAAAATTATTATTATAACCTCAATTTAATGACCAACCTTGAACAAATTGTTTAAATGAATCTAAGAAAACATTATTTACAAAGATCTTTTTTATAAAAAAAGAAAATATTGTTTGCTTGTGTGTATGATTGTGTGCATATAATTAAACCTATACCTATGCCTAACCCTAACCCTAAATCCTACTATCTATGTGTAGGTTGTGGTCCATTGCATTGGGGAGAAGGAGAGCTTAGATGAAGAATGTGTGCTTGATGGCATGATGCTTTCCAACATGGAAACGACACTAAATGTTAACACATATTGGATGATATTTTCAGTCATTGTATTCTAGATTATCAAATATGAAAATGGAGCAACTAGTTATGGAGCTTTATGAAAAGTCACATGCTCAAACTTCAACCAACTAGTTGTGGAGCTCAAGCAAAACTTTTATTAAATTGTCATTTCAAGGCCATTTGATTTCTGCAACCACACTAAACAATTCAATATACCTTAAACGCTAGCTAAAAATACGTTGGATATTATTTTCTGTTTTACTTCGACTAAATTGTGCAAAACTTGAGGTGTGTTGTGGGATATTATTTTCTGTTTTACTTCAACTAATTTATGCAAGAATCTAGGTGAATGGTACTCACCTTAGAAGCTAGATCACCATGTACTATAACATTTCAAGTTAGAGCTTAAGTTGAGAGTTTGGTTGTTACAACTCCATTATAATTATCTTACTACACGTATGATTTTGGAGATGGTTTATAAGAACGAAATGCATAATTGAGCTATGAGTAGTGACTGAACTATGTATTTGAGGTACGTTGTTGCAAGGAAACGAGCCTAAAAAAAAGTTTAACGACATGCATCTCAATGTCCTTATGCAGATTGGACATGGTGAGCAATTATCTCCATGATCTTGTAATGATATGGTCCATCTACTTTGTAATTGCGGTCTTTAATGTCCATAAAATTCCTGTACTTGGTCCATGGTGATTCCTCGGAAACAAACCAATAATGTATGATTGTCGCCGCATCTTGCATACTAGGATAGGAATCAATTCTCTATGCTTTAGAAGTTTAATTTGGCTACACTATGGTGGGTCAGGGTCAGGCTTATCAAAAGGGGACTGGTTGGTGGTGATGGAATTCAGGTGGATGATGGCACGCTCAATTTCCAAATAATGGGGTCAGTAAAGGAAAGAACATCATTAATTCACTAGTAACGATGGTCAAGGTTTTGACACCCTTGTCAATGTTTTGTCGATGACTCTTCATTTTCTTCTTCTTTGACCTATCAACCACAGCAGATTCTTGTCAAATGAGGAGATTATTGGAAGACGCACACCATTTTTATATCTTTGACCTATCAACCACAACAGATTCTTGTCAAATGAGGAGATTATTGGAAGGCTCACACCATTTTTATATCTGCTGCTGGTGGTTTCCTCCTCTGCCACAATTTCCATCTCTTAACTCCCCTCCATCGTGTGGAACACAACACTCATCAACCAGCGCAACACCGTTTCGACAATCCTTCCTATTCCTGTGATGCAATGCTGAACCTCCGGTGCACTCTCCATCTCCTCTCAATCTTTATTATCATCATCAATTCAGCAATGGCTGCGGAGGTTGTGGCGCCCGCTCCCTCTCCGACCACCTCCTCCGAAATGGCAGTAGCACAAGCACAAGCTCTCATGACAATCAAGGATGCCATCACCCACGACCCGTCTTCTTGCCTCTCCTCCTGGACCACCAATTCTACCTCCACCTCTTCTAGTGATAGTGATGTTGTCCACACCTCAGCACCGCCCTCCTACTGCCCCTCCAACGGCACTGTCGGCTGGTACGGCCTGCTCTGTGATGACAGCTTCCACGTCACCTCCCTCAACCTCTCCTCCTGCAACCTCTCTGGTTCCATCTCCCCTTCTCTGGCTCTCCTCCCTTCCCTTTCTCTTCTCGATCTCTCCTACAACAACTTCTCAGGCCCTCTCTCTTCCTCCCTCTTCTTCACCCAACAACCCAACTCCTCCAGCCTCACATACCTCGACCTCAGCTACAACGCCCTGCTCTCTGGTGACATACCCCCTTCCCTTATCCTCAACTCCCCCAACCTCCAAACCCTGCGCCTCAGACACACTGGCCTCAGCGGCCTTGTTCCTCCAGAGCTGTGGACCCATCTCCCGGCTCTTCAGCAACTCTACATCACTGACACCTGGTCCGACTCCTCACCTCCACTTCTCAGCATCTCGCCCACCTCTTTTCCAGCGACTGCTAATTTCTCTTTCTGTGCTACCATTGAGGCGTTTGTACTGTTTGGCCTTGATGCATCCGGGGCATCCTTTCCCTCTTCCTTGGGAGATTGCCAACAGTTGCAGATCTTGTCCTTGACTGTCGCGGGTCTACAAGGTTCCATCCCCCCATCCATTTGGCAGCTTCCTCACCTCCAAACGCTGGTAATCCAAGATCTTAATGTGATAGAGACCGTGGATAATAATCCCTACGATCCACGCCCCTACAAGCTCCACGGGTCACTGCCATCCACTTTTGGTTTCTGTAGCGCTGCTGGATCTACCATCGAAGACATGTACATAGATGGCATAAATCTCACTGGCCACATTCCTACTTCTATTGGCACCTGTGCCTCTCTGCAGAATCTGGATCTCTCTATCACAAACCTCGAGGGTTCCATCCCTTCTAGCCTCGGCAACCTCACCCAGCTACAGGCCTTGATTTTGTCTACCACGGGTCTACAAGGCTCCATCCCCCCATCCATTTGGCAGCTTCCTCACCTCCAAACACTTGTTATCCAAGATGTTAATGTGGTAGAGACCGTGGATAATAATCCCTATGATCCACGCCCCTACAAGCTCCACGGGTCACTGCCATCCACTTTTGGTTTCTGTAGCGCTGCTGGATCTACCATCGAAGACATGTACATAGATGGCATAAATCTCACTGGCCACATTCCTGCTTCTATTGGCACCTGTGCCTCTCTGCAGAATCTGGATCTCTCTATCACAAACCTCGAGGGTTCCATCCCTTCTAGCCTCGGCAACCTCACCCAGCTACAGGCCTTGATTTTGTCTACCACGGGTCTACAAGGCTCCATCCCCCCATCCATTTGGCAGCTTCCTCACCTTCAAACACTTGTTATCGAAGATCTTAATGTGGTAGAGACCGTGGATAGTGATCCCTACGATCCACGCCCCTACAAGCTCCACGGGTCACTGCCATCCAGTTTTGGCTTCTGTAGTGCTGCTGGATCTACCATCGAAGACATGTACATAGATGGCATAAATCTCACTGGCCACATTCCTGCTTCTGTAGGCACCTGTACCTCTCTGCAGCATCTGGATCTCTCTCACACAAGCCTGGAAGGCCCCATCCCTGATAGCCTCGGGAACCTCACCCAGCTACTGACCTTGGCCCTCCAGAGCAACAACCTGACAGGCAAGATACCGGCCACACTCTCTAGCTGCTCACAACTCACCCAACTCCGGTTAGGGTTCAACCCTCTAAGGGGTTCCATCCCCAGTGAGCTGGGAATGCTCATAAACCTCCAGGTACTCTCTCTCTTTACGGCCAATCTTGAGGGTCCAGTTCCCGTTGAGCTTTGCAACTGTACCCAAATGGTGTGGTTCGATGTGGGATGGATGCAGGAATCTGGTTTCTTCAACTACCTTCCACCAGGATACCCCGTATCCCAGGGTCTTACAGGGAGCATACCTGAGTGTTTCGGTAGAATGGCAAACCTGCAAACGCTGGCATGGCAGCTCAGCCATATTGAGGGGGGCTTCCCTAGGAAGGTATTGCAAAATTTAACGCAGCTTCAATACTTGGATCTGTCTTATTGCAGCATGGTCGATACCTTCCCCTCTGAGTTGAACTGGAATTTTCCACAGCTGACATATCTGAACCTCTCGTATAACCGCTTAACAGGATCTATCCCACCACAGCTTGGCCAGCTTCCCAACGTGGAACTACTCAGCGTCGGTTCTAATAATCTGACTGGAACAATCCCAGAACAACTACTCCAAGGCCTGGCACAACACAACACCGTCACTACTCTAAATCTCGGAGGCAATGCTCTAGAAGGATCCATATCTTCCTCCATTTGTGGCATCACAAGCCTGCAGACGCTAGTTTTGGTTTCCAACAACTTGCAGGGCACTATACCAGCGTGCTTGGGGAGCTTGGAAGGTCTCACGAACCTAGATCTTGGACACAACAACCTCACCGGAAGCATTCCTTCATCTGTCAGCCGCCTAATAAACACGGAGTCCTTAACATTAAACAACAACAAGCTTTCTGGAAACATTCCTCCTGAAATCGGCGCATTGACAAAGCTGCGGAGATTAGACCTCTCCAAAAATAACCTGCAAGGGATCCTCCCTGTTGACCATTTACGTAACCTTACGGCTCTTCAGGTCTTACGTCTGTTTCAAAACAATTTGACTGGGAAGATAGAGAGCTTGGATCTGTCCAAGATGCCCAGCCTCGAGAGTTTTAGTGTCTATGAAAATGCTTTGGAAGGGGGGTTACCTGCTGGCCTAACAGAGAGTAAGGCACTGATCATCTTTGATGTGCAGAGGAACAAATATCTCACCGGATCCTTAGGCAATACTACTACGCCTGACATCACTGGTTTATCCAACCTCAGGGTACTGTCAGTGAGCTACAACCGGCTTAGCGGAGACATCCCGGGTTGGGTTTGGAAGCTTCCCAGTCTGCAGGCACTGGACCTCTCCAACAATCGCTTCGGCGGTCACTTCCCTGCGACTCTCACGTACCTCTTCTACTTCAAGCTCAATCAAACCGCAGACAGTAACCAGAAGACCCTCTACGAAGAGGTGCCTGTCACGCTGAAGAACACTGTCTACATTCTTGAGTATGTGCTGAGTGCACGGATCTACTTTGATGTGTCCATGAACGATCTGGAAGGCGAAATTCCGGAGAGCTTCGGGGAGCTGCAGGGTTTGACAGGGGCCAACCTGTCCCACAACCGAATCAGCGGCACTATACCTACGGCTACATTCGGCAAGCTGATGCATTTGGAGGAGTTGGACCTGTCGTACAACCAGCTCAGCGGTGGCATCCCGCAAGATCTCACGTCTCTGGGCAGCCTCTCTAGCCTCAACCTCGCCCATAACCAACTGGAAGGAGCCATTCCCACGCAGAACAACTTCGACACCAGGTTCACTAATGTGAGCTACGAGAACAACCGGGGGCTGTGTGGCTACCCTCTTCTCCCTTGCAACACAACAAGCAACAACAATGTGACTACTAGTGATGTGGGCAGCGGAGCCAGGCAAACGCAGCAATTGATCGTGATTTGGTTCAATGAGTTTGTATCCGCGTGGGCATTTATAGTGGGCTATCCCGCTGGGCTTGCACTTGGCATACTCATCTGCCGTCTCCTCTCCTCAAAATTGAAGTGAATACTCGCACGACTAAAATAATCCCCGACATAGAGTTTCTACTACATGATATGTATACTGTATACATATGTATGTATTCATTTTTACTCCCACGTCTTCCAATTGAGAAGACCGACGATATAGGGTAGATAGATTACGGACCAACTACATCTGGATACATATTACCTCCCATATTTGATAGTTTAAAAACTTTATTTAATGAAAATGACGACATTAAACATTACCATGTCCCTACAATTGGTGGAGGCTTTGCCTCGTGAAGCAATTCTTTGAGGACTTAGCATGGCAAAGTCCATCTAGTCTACCCTCACTTTCACTACCCTACCCCCATCTTGCCAACCCTTTAAAATCATGAAATCCAAAGTACCCAACATAAGTGATCCAAGACTAATTATCCCAATTTTATAAGGAAACAAAGTTCCCATTAAATCAATCTTCCTAATCTCGTACTCCACTTTATATCAAGCATTCAAAACATAATACAAAAAAATTTTGACTCTTCAAAAAAATCCAAATCTAATTATTCATGTGTATATACGATATATAGCTTTCTTACGTCGATTTGTAAAATTTGTCAAAGTAGTGGGCCCAAACGAAATATTGTTAGTCACTGGGGGTATCATATGATGAAAGTGGACGAATGTCTGTGTGGAAGCCACACATAGGGAAGTAAAATTAGTGAGGCGCAGGATCCGAGCAGCAACAATTTAATGATGGACGTATACATGGAAAATACCGTGTTTAGCTGGGAAGGGCCCCCATAATAGATACATGGATCTGACCAAGTCGCATTCACACGACAAAGACTTCACAACCACACGCTCTCCATTCTCTGGTTGGGCCGATAATGCGGACCCAATGACCAAAATGTAAATAATGCAAGACCTGAACCTAAACAAGCAATGCGTAGTGTAGGGCTGGTAGATAACTGCCCGTTTGCCTACAATTCTCTTTACACTCCTCCCTATTGGTTGGGGTATGTATGTGTACCCGTGATTATCTTTACCCGTATCATGGTAAGAATTTGGCGGCATCTAGCATGTCCAGGAGTGATCATGGGTGTATAGACATGCCATGTGATGCTTCCTACCCGACTGATCTATATATATGTATATATATGCCTCCTTATCCAATCCATGATTCTGTCTGTCTGTCTGTCTGTCTGTGTCTATTACAAATATTTGCACCCATCATTACTCCATGTTCCCCTATCGTTTGTTTATATCTTCTGTATACAACCATGACTCTACCCGATCTGCTGTTATTGACATCACATACATCTACACTACCCCATGTGTTATTTATACATTACATAGTCCTGGTACACCCAAATTTCGGACATTCAAAGTAACCACCATCAGCCCCCACCCAAACAATCAATGAATCATCTAACAATAAATCATTAAAAAACCTTCAATCCATTCTGCAAAACTAGTTATGTGTTGTTAAGCACACAATTATCAAAGTACAATGTGCCCTTGTAATGGTTGTGAGGATCTAATTGTGAGACTATCAAGGGTTGCAAGGGTCTTGTAATGGTATGGATCATCTACTTTATATCTTGGTATTGGCGATCTTTAGTATCAATAACATCCCTTTGTTCTGTCTATGGTGATTACTTGGAAACAAACCAATGATGTCTTATCGTTGTTACATCCTGCATACTACCATAATAACCAATTCTCTATGCTTTAAAAACTTGAGCATTTTGGCTAAACTATGGTGGGTTAGGCTTATCAAAAGGGGGTTGATTGGTGGTGATGGAGTCCAGTGGAGGGAGACAGTCATTTTCCAAGTCATGGGATTGGTAAAGAAAAAATCATGAATTCTCTAGTTATGACGGTCAAGATTTTCATACCTTTCTCAATGTTTTGTCCATGACTTCTTATTCTTATTCTTTGATTTATACAACCACAACAGGTTTTTGTCAATGAGTAGATGATTGGAAGGCGCACATCACCTCAACCGCAACATATTTTTCTTTATGCTGCGGTTGGTGGTGGTTTCCTACTCTCCAAAAATTCCACCTCTTCACTCCCCTACATCATGTAAAACACTCGCCCACCAGCCCAACACTCCTTCGTGTTCCCTTGATGCGATGTTGAACCTCCGATGCACTAGCCATCTCCTCTCAATCCTTATTGTGATCGTAAATTCAGCAATGGCTGCGGAAGTTGTGGCGCCCGCTCCCTCTCCGACCTCTTCTTCCTCCTCCGACACGGCCATAGCACAAGCTCTCATGACAATCAAGGATGCAATCACCCACGACCCCTCTTCTTGCCTATCCTCCTGGAACACCACCACCTCCATTTCCTCCAACTCCACTAGTGATGTGGCGGCACCGCCCTCCTACTGCTACTCCAATGGCACTGCTGGCTGGTACGGCCTGCTCTGTGACGACAGCTTGCACATCACCTCCCTCAACCTCTCCTCCTGCAACCTCTCTGGTTCCATCTCCCCTTCTCTGTCTCTCCTCCCTTCCCTTTCTCTTCTCGATCTCCCCCACAACAACTTCTCAGGCCCCCTCCTCTTCTTCACCCAACAACCCAACTCCTCCCTCACATACCTCGACCTCAGCTACAACGCCCATCTCTCTGGTCACATTCCCCGTTCCCTCATCCTCAACTCCCCCAACCTCCAAACCCTGCGCCTCAGACACACTGGCCTCAGCGGCGTTATTCCTCCAGAGCTGTGAACCCATCTCCCGGCTCTTCAGCAACTCTACATCACTGACACCTGGTCCGACTCCTCACCTCCACTTCTCAGCATCTCGCCCACCTCTTTTCCAGCCACTGCTAATTTCTCTTTCTGTGCTACCATTGAGGTGTTTTTACTGGCTGGCCTTGATGCATCCGGGGCATCGTTTCCCTCTTCCTTGGGAGATTGCCAGCAGTTGCAGATCTTGATCTTAACTGTAACGGGTCTACAAGGCTCCATCCCCCCATCAATTTGGCAGCTTTCTCACCTCCAAATGCTGGTAATCCAAGATCTTAATGTGGTAGACACTGTGGATAATCATCCCTACGATCCACGCCCCTACAAGCTCCATGGGTCACTGCCATCCACTTTTGGCTTCTGTAGCGCTGCTGGATCTACCATCGAACACATATGCATAGAAGGAATAAATCTCACGGGTAACATTCCTACTTCTATAGGCACATGTGCCTCTCTGAAGAAACTGGATCTCTCTCACACAAGTCTTGAGGGCTCCATTCCATTTAGTCTCGGGAACCTCACCCAGCTACAGAACTTGCTTCTCCAGAACAACAAACTGACAGGGAAGATACCAGCCGCACTCTCTAGCTGCTCACAACTCATCGAGCTCCGATTAGGGTTCAACCCTCTCATGGGTTCCATCCCGAGTAAACTGGGAATGCTCATAAACCTCCAAGTACTCTCTCTATTTACAGCCAATCTCGAGGGTCCAGTTCCCGTTGAGCTTTGCAACTGTACCCAAATGCAGTGGTTCGATATGGAGCGGATGTCCCGATCTGACTACTTCAGCTTCCTTCCACCAGGATACCCCCTGTCCCTGGGTCTTACAGGGAGCATACCTGAATGTTTCAGTAGATTGGCAAACCTGCAAATGCTAGATCTGGTTTCCAACAACTTGCAGGGCAACATACCAGCGTTGTTGGGAAACCTGGAAGGTCTCACATACTTAGATCTTGGACACAACGACCTCATATGAAGCATTCCTCCATCTGTCGGCCGCCTAATAAACATAGAGAGCTTAACATTAAATAACAATGAGCTTTCTGGGCACATTCCTCTTGAAATTGGGGCGTTGACAAAGCTGCAGATATTAGATTTTTCCACGAACAACCTGCAAGGGATCGTCCCTGTCGACGTTTTGCATAACCTGAGGGCTCTTCAGACTTTACGACTCTCTAAAAACAATTTGACTGGGAAGATAGAGAGCTTGGATCTGTCCAAGATGCCCAATCTCTAGAGTTTTAGTGTCCATGGAAATGCTTTAGAAGGGGGCCTACCTGCTAGCCTAACAGAGAGCAAGGCACTGGTTATCTTTGATGTGCAGAGGAACAAATATCTCACCGGATCCTTAGGCGACCAAAATTGGCATTGAGAACGCCAAGTACATGGGATAGATAGATGCTATCCAAAGCACAGGGGAATTAATCAACAACCCATTGGGGCTCACATATTATTATCTACAATATGAACAAGTTCTAGTACCACGTATTAGGAAATAATGTCACTAATCCCCCTTCAACTACATCCCAGTAGTATACATGGTTGTGTAATCCATGGTAACCAACCAATTAGTGTGGTGGATGCCAATCCTCTACAAATTATCAAGAAGTTGTAGTCCCATTTATTAGGAAACAATGTTATTGTTCCACATTGACCATATCCTATTATTGTACATGCTGACAAAGGAATAAGTGTTAGATGTTAATCCTCGAGGAATTTGAGATTGGTAATATTCTAGGTGGTTCAAATGATGCATCTAATGTTGAACTATTTGCCTAGGCTACAAATGACAGAAGTAGGAATCCATGTACCAAACAATTTCTAGAGACACGATCAAGACTTTATCGGTGAGGTTAAGCTCTCTTCATTGGATCCATTATTTCAACAACCAAGGTATAACACGTGGTAATATTTAGTGATAGGTGACGCTAATGGTATTTTATGTTTCCCTTGTCCTTTGCTCGACATGGTCGGCATGGTTAAGAACTCCTAATGCACTATTCTCCTTAGCCAAATGGCTCCACGTTTACCTAACAGTGTCAATAAGTTTGTATGTGTTGCATATGATTGAATGGTTGTATGAATGCGTATGAATAAATGGTTACATGTATGTATGTATGCATGTATGTGTGTGTGAGCGTGTGTATGAACAAATATGTGTGTGTGGTTGTATGAATATATGTGTGTGTATGAACGAATGTATGCATGTGTATGATCAAATGAAGTTATGTATGTGTATACGTATACAAATGAATATATGTGTATTAGTGAGTATGAGTATGATTTAATGAATGTGTATAAACAAGAAACATGTGATGTTTGTCAACAAGTCATTTAACGAAGCGTTCTAGCATGGAAAGGTTAGTAAATTTTATTAGGTTTCGGTAAGGGACACATTATTGCATTGTTTGATGATGCCTTTTATGAAAACAAGGCATGAAATGTTATGTTAGTGTGGTGAAACGAGCCATCTCAATGTCCTTGGACAAATCGAACATGAGGAAATATTTCCATGATTTTGTAATGTATGGCTCCTGTACGTTATATCTTGGTATTATCAGTAACCATTGTCATCAACACGCCTGCTAAATGAATGGTGATTCATCACTAGATATGATAAGTTATGGAAGACAAACCAATTATGTGTGCGATTGAAGTTGGATCCTGCATACTAGCATAAGGATCAAGTCTCGAGGTTTCGTGCCTGAGAGGACGGGAAGGTTATAAGATTAAAGTAGTAGAGACAGAGACAATTATATCTATTTATCCCACATACGGAAGCTTGCTTGCCTCCAACCTATAAGTATGGCAATAAAAGGGATGAGAGTTTTCTCAGCCTTTTGGCTAAGATCAAGTGTAGTATTTGTTCTTGTCAGTTTAATATCTCATACATGGCCTATAATACCACATGATATTAACCTAATTTCTTTGATGGGGGTAGCTAGTCGCCTTGATATTGCGCTAATGTCGAGGTCTATAGGAGAGCCCCCCCAACCACCCAAAATCTTCCTCCTGGAAGAGAAAATGTGATCTTCTATCTAAGGATGGTAACTAATTCAAGTGTATGGAAGGGAAAATGTGATTTCTTGCATGAAGAAATGGTAAGCTTACAGTTGCAATTTCTAGGATGCGGATGAATCAAGTAGAAACCTTACATTTTGTCGGATCAGAATTATAGTCATGCATGAGATAGGATGCAGCTGAGCTAACCAGGCAGAGTACGCATTCTAAATAGAACTATTACCTAATTACTGGGGGATTAGATGACTATGGATGAATTAGCCACGAATGGGAAAGTAAATTACTGAGGGTGGGATCCAATGGATGGTTGTAGGAACAGATTATGCATATCACAAGGGGATGGGATATATGATGGATGTGCACATGGAAAATATTGTGTTTGGTTGGGAAGGGCCCATACATTGTTCTAAGACCACCTGTTGCGATTCACACGGTAAAGTGAACTAGATTTCACAGTCAAACCTTATTCTCTGCTTGGGCCACTAATGCCGCTTGTAATGGTCATACCCAGAAAATGTAAATAATGCACAACTCAAACAAGCAATGGGCAGTGCTGGTAGTATTTGACATCTTCATGTATCATATTTAGTGTATTTTACATATTCATGTAGTATAATATCTTCCCTATAGTTATTGTGACACTGATTACTATCAATGACAGCGAAGTGGCATCCATGACCACTGAGTGGTAACTATACATAGAGAAGGCATTCTCTTGGAAGGACCATCTAATTCAACACCAATCTCTGACACATCCTCAATTGAAACCAATATTATCTTGATTTAAGCATATCATCTATGTCCAGGCATAGATCAGTAAACTGTCTCTTGCTGAAGTAGATCATTTATAAGAATGGAGGTAAAAGCTCTAAATGATTGAAATTTTAATTCAACAGAAACAAAAACAAACGCTTCTCTATTCAAATGTTAATTATAAGCTCCCTTTGTATATATAAGAAACATTAACAAGCTAACTTTCAATCTAAATTTCATACATTTGTTTGCCATTTATATTGCCTTCCCATTTATCCCACAGAAAGCACACAAGAATGTCTTCCCCATTGTTTCGATTTAGGATTTTGTTGCAAATATGATACATGGTAACAAAATAAAGTTATTTATGCTCAGAGAGCCTATGGCTATCAAGATCAATTTACAAAGGAAGCTGCTGCAACCAGACTAGAAAATGAATTGTCACAAAAAGAATCAGAAAACCTGTGGATCCAAATGATAAATTAAAATTCTCCATAGCGTTTCCAAACTGCCCGGAATTCTTCTCTGAATGTGTTTAATCTTGCTTTCAAGTTAGGAGTCCTCAGGCTTGCATGTAGAATAATGCCTGTTTGCATGTAAAGAGATGAAAGAAGTATTGAGACAAAAGGGTACAAAATATTTTTGAACAATATATTATCTACTATTTGTTCCTCTGTAATTTATCAAGGCTCACATGGAATAGTTTCAACTTACATGCCAACGCAATTGCAAGAGCTCCAAAGACAGTCAGAATAGCAGATGTAAGATACCACATCCAGCATGTAACTGCAGCAAAAATATACTTTAAAAGTCATTCAGTAATCAAGACCCAGATGGCTTCAATAAATCACCACAATTAACAAACCTATGGCCAGGATGGCCACCACCAGATTCCGATGCTGTCCACAGATGTACATAACCCTTTTAGAAGCAGGTCTCCCTCGAATCACTGGCCTGATTAACACTCGAAGTCATAAGAAATGCAATCCATTTTATAGTGTCTCATTATAAGAAATTAGATTAACCTTACATTGTGGGTGGTCGCATCTTCGCAGCAAGATGGGGTGATAAGCGTCTTACAGCTCGCATTAGCTTCTGGTTAATAGTAACCGCAAAACTGTAGAAGTGCAGTATCTCAAATCTTTGTGCAATCATTATCTCAAATCATTTAACAGAAACATCCTAAAAGTACAAAACCTTTCACGAATCTTTTGAGTATGTGGGAATGGTCACTTTGTAATCATAAAATATGTGTCCTACAATGTACAGAATTCGACCATCAGGTCTTATTTTACTAAAGATATCTAAGACCACAGAAAGAAAATAAGAAACACGTACAAAATAACTTCGATAAACTATGTACAAATTACAGAGAAAAAATTTCATCCTTTTCAGCAACTTAGCTCGTGGAATGGTTCACTCTGTTTCTTCCTTTCCTTTCCTTTCTCTTCCCTCCCTTCCTAACCTTCAAAACCCTTGCCCATGAATCCACAGGTGGCTGAGTTCCTGGTTTTCTAATTTTCTTCTTCTGAGAAACAGCCTGATTTTCTACTCCTTCCCTCTAATTTCATTTCCTGTTTCAATTCTGCCTTCTATTTTGTTGACATTTTGTAACCTATGTTAAAAGTTGTTATAAGGTAATGTGCAATTTGCATGTATGCCTTTTGTGTATATATTAGTATATCCTTAAAAATGGGCAACCTTTTCCATTTTTCTACCTCTTCCCATTGCTGGGACCTAACAATTCCAGCAGTTAGCAACTATGGTTTCAATGAAGTCTTCCATCTCTCCAGACATTTTTCTCATTTTCTGAATTGTGTTTTCAGTGGTCAGAGTGCTGGTTAAACCTTGTTCGTGTTGTAACTTACATGGGTCATCTCAACTTCTGTTATCTTGTTTGGTGTGATCTTTTGTTCCGTCTCTGGGCAATGCTCTCTAGCTTTGTGTATACGATATGCGGTAAACCCACTCCGATCTTTGCTCCCAGAAATTTTTATTTTTACAAATGTTTTCCAGAATCCAGATAATTTCAGATAAACCTCATCCTTTCCATTGCCTATGTAGCAACTTATGAGAAGCAGCATGCTTGGGTAAACCTTATAAGTTTTCAGAACTCACAAAGGTCTCCTTTATCTAAAACTGATCATATTACTTCTCCAATAAAAAATTGGGTACTTAGCTGACTTAGCCATGAGGGAACTTTGATGTACCTCTTATATGAACAAAAGCTCCAAATATGGGTCCAACAGAGGTAGGGCTGTAATGTCTCAGTTATTGTTAAAGGATATCCACTTGTCATACAGTCTATAGTAACTATGGTCTCTAGCAATGACAAGGATTGAAGATCTTTATTAAATAGCATTTATCTTAAATATCACAAGGATACTACGATACCAGAAACCAGAGTGAAGATAGTAGGATGGCTGAAAACGGTGACAAGGACGAACTGTAACACAATGTCCATCAGACTACAGAGCTCATTTAACAAAACATCAATTCAAGAAAGTTACAAATAAACAGGGAACAGAATATAGTGGAAAGCAAAATTGGTTTCTAATTGAAATGAACCAAACTACTTCCATAATCAATTTATTCGAATAGACTGAACTATGAACAAACTCGCTTTTTCTGCTGCAGAAATTTTTTGGCTTGTCTATATTTGTGCTACTTGATTATTTTACCTTTTCATCAACTGATTCTTTTATAATATTAGAGTGCAAGTTTTTTGACCCTCGACCGTTCACTAGGAGGTGTTATTTTTGTTCTCTTTTATGAAGTTATTAAATAACTATTTTTATTTTTATTTTATTTTATCAGGAGTAGCAAAATTTGAAGCATCATATCTGTGATTTAGCACTGAAATAGACTAAAAATGTTGGCTATATTTCTAAGATTTAGGCTCTACCTTTTTATCTTCTATTAATTATCAAACAAAAGAAATACTAAAAGAGGAACCAAGGTGTCAAACTCTTTGTTCAGGAAAACCTACCTTCCTGGATCCGAAATTAGGTCATGGTAATCCAAAACCTTAAGTAGATCTTTCTTCATTTATAAACTAATCCAATGGTGAAATCAAGGAAAATTATTAGTGGTTAGATCAGGGCTTTATCACCCACTAGAAGTTCTTTTGGCCAGTTCCATCCACTACCAGTTTCAGTATGTCTTGGTTTCCTCTTCAACATTCCTGACACCTCCTCCAATGACAAGCTAATGGCTTATGTAATCAAGGCAGTGACCTGTACAAAGAGAGATCCTATTTCTAAGTCATCACGTTGGATTAAGAACTCTGAACCAACCATTCAGTACTCGCAATACAACTCCATCATTGGCGAAGTTCAAAAAATGCAAGAACTATTGAACATAATCATGATCAGTGGAAATTTGACTCCTGGGAATGGCTATTATAATGTTTAAAATTCCAGAATAGAGCACAGCTAATCACTACATATTAACCTGTGCCCCCTTCTTGGAAGAATACTATTTTGTTTAATGAAACTTGAAGCTCATCCCCTTTTCACACAGAAACCTAACACCAACTACTGGCACTATAAGTCTGAAGGCTTGAAGAAAAAGACTGTTGATGACGGTTATTCCATAGACCCTATCAACCTCTGCCACTTTAGCCATCACCTAAATCTATGCTTGCCCACCATTTTTAAAACAGAAAAATAGACCGGTTTGCGTTCATTTAGAAACAATGACACAGAACCTAGAATTTTAGAATTAAAATTTTAATATTTTTTATATAATATAACATTTACATTAAACAATTTATTATTGTCTCGCCAAATTTAAACTAGCCAATTACATATTACAATAAATAAATATAGTTAACAATTGCCCTAAATCAAGTTTCAGAATGCAAATAAGGAGAGATGAGATAGGAGGAATGAGTGTGGAGAAGACAGTGGAGGAGAGAGAATACTATGTATATTATAAACTGACGCTGTAAGAGTGGAACAATGAGTCTCAAGCAATAAAAACTGAGGGAGAGACATAACGAAAAAGAGAAAGGTAAAACGAGGTAGAAGTTGAAAAGTAGAAAAGTGTTAATAAAAACATTGGTAATAAATCAATAATAACTGCACATTTGCATTACAAGAAATAGTGATTTCTGTTTTGTAGTTTCATTTCATTATAAAACACTGTTTCGTGCAAAAATGCCCCCATCACTTCCAATGAGACACTGCTACCAAATCATGCTCTATACTCCAAATTCTAATGGTTGCTACCAAATCATGCTCTATACTCCAAATTCTATACTCACACAAGGTGGTGGTTGGATTGTAGATAGAGGGCACTATGTATATGATATCAATTCGAGATTGATTTTCCTCTCTTGCCAAAGATGAAGGCAGCTGGGCCTGCTAGCATCACACTTGTGACTCTCGTTGGGTTCTAGTAGAGCCCAGGTTGGATGCATTCTCATGCTTCATTTATATTGAGGGTGCAACCTATAATCTGTCAAATTTCTCCTTGTGTATAAAATCTCAATCAGTCTGCCTCAGCACTAGACACAGAGGATGCCCATATTACTTCCAAGTTGAGAAGCCAGGCACATTAACAGTATTAGAGAAGGTTCAAAAAACACATCTCAAGTTACCACAATGGAGTCAAGAATCGAAATTTTGAATGGGCAGATTCTTATTTTGTCTAATGGTAGATAAAGATTAACTTTTGAGAGTTTGGATCTAGCTTCTCCCAATGCTTCTTTGGACTGTAGAGATATGGAGACACCTCAATTCATGAAAACGGAAAACTAAAGGTTTTCTCGCAGTCTTCAGCTTTTAACGTGTTGAATTTTGTGGGCTGCAGCTGGAGCATGATATTGAATGCACAAAACTCTCAATAAACATTATTCCAAATACACCAGTGAAACAAGGCCTGTGAAAGCATCGCATGAACCATTTAAAGAAACATGTCATTCTTTCATTTTGTTCCATCATTTTGAGGTTGAAATATATGGCAGGTAAGCTATCATCGGATGCCTTCAGAAATTAAAAAGTAATCAAATTAATGAGTGTTGAAATAGCCCATTCTATCATTACAGAGTTTTTTTCAGCTGCAATCAATGCTATCAATAAGCAGATATTTTCAAAAGCTTCATATTTCCACTTAGAGAAATACCCAACAGAATCTACTAACGTCGGGTAGAAGATCAAGAGGGCTCCTCCAAAAGACATTGTGTATATCAGTAAGCTAGAGGGTTAGCTGTGCGTGATGACGAACCTTGTGAAAGCAGAAGCTGATGTTTCCCAAACCCATGAGGATGACAATCCTAGGGGAAGTTGGAATACGTGGGAACAGCATAATTAATGCCAGTTCAGCATGGAGAATCATTAAGTGGTAAATCCAAGATTGCCATGCAGAGGAAATATCGTTAAATTGTATAGTAATGCTTACCTTTAGATTTTTCAATCTCCCTCTCATCTCTCCTCCCTATCATTTTCCCAAAATGAATCTTATATATATATATATATATCTTTATTGATGTAAAAGTGAAGAAATGTCTTGTATGTGTATGGGAAACTCCTTTTTTCTAACACAAAACTCATGTGAAAAGGAAGTTAGTTGCAAGAAGGTTGCTACATTCTGCTCCTAAAGTTGCAAAGGCATTGGATAAATGTAACATAAAGGAAGCACATGGCAAAACATCTTAGTTGAGACTTATCTCTCTCGTCATATCAATCTTGCACCCTTAATCACTTCTTCTGTTGCCAGCCTGTCTATATTTTGCCTTCTTTATTCATTCTATTTTCTAAGATTATCTTAGCTTTTCATTCACTAATTCTTTCATGATGCGTAACTCAGTAAAGTTGAAGAACAGCATGCATGAAAAGAGACAATTTTTGTTCATATGACATCAAACAGAGGAAAGGGATGGGATCTACGAATTCAATCAACCATCATCCAAATTTTCTTACTTCTCATATTACCAATGCTAGTCTTCAATCAGAGGGAAGTAACACTAGCTCATGATTGTTTTGGAAAAAAAACTAACTCATAAAATAATATGTTATAAATGCATAAGTCTCAAAGAAAGTAATCTCTATTGTCTTTGTAATATTTACAGACTTCGTGCAGTTTGTTGTGTCCCCAAGGCTTCCCTCACAAGGATATCCCTAAGAGGATCCTAGTTTCAACACCAAGAGAATGTCCCCAATGGATACAAACATTTAGATTTTCAATGTTCCTTGAATGACTAACATGTGCCATGGGAATTTCACCACAGCTAATTATTTTTGCATGGAAAAGATCAATCATTTTCTCATATCACCAGAATTATGGATTTCTTAGGACTGTACAACTCAGATATTATGTGAATGCTTTCAAGAACCATATTGCCTAACTTTCAGATATCCTATGAATACTTTCATGCACTACATTGCTCATATGGTATTTTGTAAATGTTACCATTTTTTGTGACTTTTCACCTCATATTTCCATAACTTTAAAAAATAACCACAATGGAACACAAAATTCAAAACATTTAATCTCATAGCATTATTCTGATACACGTCAAGGAACTTTTTCACTATGGTCATGATGTTTTGAGACCTTTCAGTGGATTTAGAGTCAATTTATCTCATAGCAGAACATCTAATGAAGCAGATAATAGAATCCAGCAAGGTTTTTTCCAGTAGATATAATTTTCTGCCTAGTTCTAGTATGGTCCCTATAATTTATGGAATCAAAGGTTACAACAGGTAAGAAATGCAAACCTACAGAGAACGTATTCAAATATCTAACAATGCTATAATCACAAATGCCCTAAAATCCTGCATATAGTGGAACCGACCCATTAATTTTGCCTTTCAGGATCTTAGATTAATAGTATCCCTATGTTCTACGCGAAAAGAAAGAGTAATCTGTAAAATAAATTTGTTTGTGCTTGATCACAGGCCACAGACCAGAGAGTAAAAAAACTGCACAAACCCAGAATGTTACCTGTCATTGAGAAGGGCTAAGCACAGTGCAGTCATGATCACAGAAACTAGAGCCAAAGGGTTACGCAGAAAGGCGATCTCTGCATTTCAAACATAAAATAACAAATACAAAAATAATAAGAAACTTAACACGAGTATGTGTAGCGGAGCAGATCTAGTCATAAAAATACCGAGAATTGCAGCAAGCAGAATAAAGTAGTTCGTCCTGTAACTGAAACAGCGAACAGAGGCAGAATGTGAGAAAACGAAATGGGGATCTTTTGCTAAACGCTAATAAATAAGGACGAGACGATTGGATTGAGAGATATGGCACTTACTAGTAGAGGTTACATTTGCTTCTGCTTTCCCAGGTGGAGATGGACTGGGGAAGAGAGAACTTGGCGAAGCATTCAGAGACGGGGCGAGGCGGAGAGGTCCAATCAACCTCCTGCAACCCATATACGAGCTCCTCTAGCGTAACGCTCCCCCAATCCATTACTTCTCTATCTCTGTCTGTCTGTCTGTCTGTCTCTCTCTCTCTCTCTCCCTCTCTCTCTCTCGAATGCAACACGCTACTCCTCTCTGTCAGAGAATCCTTCCTTGCCTTGTTCGTCAATCTCTGTACAGAGAGATCCGTCGAACCCTAAGTGCGATCTGTTTTCATATAATATGCGTGCAGAGCTTGAAAGTATACGTATGTACATACATACATATGTGTTTCTTCGGGTATGAAATATCTCAACTGAAGCAACACAATCCCGGTGTAATTAGCACTAATCTTGATGCTAATTACGCTAGGTTTTTGTCATCACTAGCACTAAATGTGTGTTAACTACCTTTCTAGTACTGCTGATTATTGTATGATTAACACAACTCGTGGACTCGTAATACTAATTATTGGATTTAACATTGATGACATGTGCTAATTGTTTCAATTGCAGACGCTTTTGTCAGCTCGTGATGATCCTTTGTACATTAGTTTTTTGTAATCACTAGCACTAAATGCATGTTAACTACCTTGCTAATCCTGATGATAGTTCTATTATTAACACATCTCATAATTCAAATTATTGGAGCGAACAATGATGACATATGCTAATTGTTTCGATTGTCAACACTTTTGCTAGCTCGTGATGATCCTTCGTAACTTATAGTTCCATGCAATATTCTTAATAATTATTTGACCGATGAACATATGTTGTCATTTCTGCATTCTTCATCATAACACGATTAGAATATTCTTTTGGAGTAGGCTTCACCGTCCAACCATTGTGTATGTGGATTATAGTCTTACTTTGCTTGTCTATCCCATCCATGAATGTTGAACATTTTAAGTATAATTTTTTATGCATCTACTTTAATACCACTCTCTTTCACAAGCTTTGTTGTGTTTATGTACAATTTGTATGCCAATGAGTTTAGCAACCAATATTAATCTTTAAAAACTGCCCATTACAAACTATAGTGTTTATCCATGGGTTAATATCCCAAGCAAATATTTACTCCCCTTTGAATGAATGCTCAAGAGAATATTTGCCACAAACTCCAAAAACCTGTGAAATACTACAAGGTGCATGCTATTTGATGTTGTTAGGAATATTATTTGAATTAGATGAGAACAAGTGGCACTTTCTTAGAAACATATAGGTTACACAATATTGCGAAACATAGTCATAAAGTCGATATACTTGTACACTACCAACTATGTGTTGCACACTACGTATCCATACTAGAAACTCACAATGAATGCACCGTCCATAAAAGGACATCAACCACCGGTCCAACACTATCGTTGCTTTTTGAGATCGAAGGAAATAAAGAAATCTAAGTCAATGTGGTCTTTGAATCCATGAGAGACCGAGGGAAAATCTAGTAACTTTGCATCATGCAAGGTTAATCTCTCACTGACAATGCTTTAGGAGGATAGGTGCCATAAATCACATGCTTTTGTGAATTTTTGAAGAACATTATGGAATGTTGTAAAGCAAAATAAGATACAAGGTTCGGAATGTCAAAGGAGGTGGTAGAATGTTCTTGCTAGGTGATTAGCGAGTCACAAGATCAATAATGAATTATCCTATACATGATCAACATTAATTTACAAAATACATAAACTTTACTTATACCTTTCTATAGGAATCCATATTCAGCCCACATTGTTCAAATTCATTTGTTACAAAACGTCTACTAGATGTACATGAAGAAAAAGACACATAATACAATGTTGTAAACATAAGTTCTGTGTGAAATGGAAGGATGCCAATGAGTCATCAACAACTTAGGAAGAAAACACATGTTGGCAAACATGGCATGTGGATCTATTATCGAGAATGGAAACATTGATCGAAGCGGGGGAATTGATGAAAAAGGGAGTGATGTTCGCATTGTATCTAGGATATTATACAGGTGTGAAGTTAACGATCCAACATGTGGAAACCGACATGGAAAAGTTGATGGTACATTAGAAGTCGGGGAGGAGCACACGAGCATATGTTGTGAGTGTGCGTGCATGCTTGTTTTGTTCACGTCCTCTGGGGTGCATTTCGCAAACTCGAAACAAGATTGGCTGCATGAGCAATATCGGGAAGGGGGGGGGGGGGGGGGGGGGGCAAAGCGCCGGCATGTGCTACACAAGTGAATCTAACAACACATAATAATTATAACGACTATGAACAACAATAATATGTGCTTCATAGTATTAATAGCATCATAAAATACATACAATTTTTGTGTTCATAAAATTAACCAGATAGACCTTGCAATACCTACAACTACAATAACAACTACTAGTCCATATTTTGGTTCTGTTCACTATGCTGTTCTTCGTATTGAGCAGAGCTAGAGACAGAGATGGAAAGCGTGATGGATTTGGTCTGGAAAGAGTTCTTCATGGATCCTCACGACTACGGCTGCGACAATCCAAGCAATAAGGTAAAAAGCCACGCATTTTTCTCATTGACAGTTAGCATCCCATATGTATGTATGATTGTGTGTATATGCGTAGTTTCTTCATCGTTGCCAAATAACTGTCTTATACGATCACAGAGCAAATCATGGATCAACGGCGTTCATGATAAGCCTCCCTGGGTGCAAATGGAGCTGGCGAGACGTGGATTAGAATTCTCCGATTCACTCGTTACAGAAAAGGAGAAGAATTTTGAGGATCATTCGAAGCTTTTAAGCTTGATCAAATCTTGTGGGAAACAGAAGAACCTTCATAGAGGTATCAATGTACATGCTAACCTCCATAAAAAAGGGTTGCTCCAAAAGGATGTCTATGCCAGCACTGCCTTGATTAGTATGTATGCTAGGTGTGGCAAGCTCATAACAGCAAAGGAAGTGTTTGATCAGATTTTGATTCGAAATGTTGTAGCATGGAATGCTTTGATATCTGGATATGTCCAGCATGGACTAGTAGATGCCGCATTTACATGTTTTGAGCAGATGCAAGATGAGGGTGTGTCCCCGAATGCAATCACATTTACTTGCATTCTAAAAGCTTGTGGCCGCATAGGATCAGTTCCGAAGGGAGAAAAAGTTCATGCAGAGATCATCAAGAGAGGTTTACTAGGGAAAGATATACTCATTGGGAATGCGTTAGTGGATATGTATCTTAAATGTGGTAGATTTTCAAAAGCCAAAGGAGTATTTGATATGCTTCTACATAGGAATACCGTGTCTTGGACTATATTAATTGCTGGATATGCACAACATGGACTTGGGAATGAAGCTATGAGCTGTTATGACAGAATGTGCAATGAAGGCTTCTCCCCAGATGCTGTTACCTTTGGTTGCCTTTTGAAAGCGTGTAGCAATATACGGTCATCTGTGAATGTAGACGAGATACACAGGGAGATTAAAAAACAGGGATTGCTAGAAGGAAATACCATTCTTTGCTGTGCATTGGTGGATATGTATGCCAAGCGTGGCGCCCTTGCAAAAGCACACAAAGCCTTTGACGAGCTTCCAGTTCGAAATGTCATCACTTGGACTGCTTTAATTTCTGGATATGTTCAACATGGTTTCGGCAGTCAAGCTCTTGACTGCTTTAAAGAGATGCAAGGTGAGGGACTCTCCCCAAATGCAATAACATTTGTATGTGCTTTAAAAGCATGCAGCAGCATAGGATCAGCTGAGAAGGGACAAGAGATACATTATGATATAATCAAGCAGGGGCTATTAGAAAATGATATCGTACTTGGCACAGCTCTGGTGGACATGTATGCCAAATGTGGTGTTCTTTCAAAGGCTCAAGAAGTCTTTGATAAGCTTCCAGTGCGAGATGCGGTATGTTGGACGGCTTTGATAACTGGATATGTGCAGCAAGGGCTTGGTGATGAAGCCATTAATTGCTTTGATAGGATGCAAGATGAAGGCCTTTTGCCAGATGCAATCACTCTTTCTTCTATTTTGAATGCTTGTGGCGAAATAGGAGCAGTTGGGAAGGGAGAGAAGATTCATGCTGATATTATCAGGCAGGATCTATTGAAAGAAGATGTTGCACTTGGCAATGCATTGGTGGACATGTATGCAAAATGTGGGATGCTTCTAAAAGCACAAGAAATCTTTGATGCTCTTCCAATACAAGATGTAGTCTCCTGGAATGCACTCATCACAGGATATGCACAACTTGGTAAGGTTAAAAGTGTTATCTTCTCGTGTCACAAAATGATAGCAGAAGATAAAGTGCCAGATCTAGTCACGTTCACAGTCCTGTTGACTGTATGCATTCATGCGGGTCTTGTAGATGAGGGAGAAATGTACTTTAATGTTATGAGAACTATTTACCATTTGATCCCAACTTTAGAACATAATGCTTGCTTGGTCGATCTTTTCAGCAGTGCAGGGAACTTTGAGAAGGCAATAGTTGTAATTGAAAGGGTACAATATTCAGATACTCTTCCACTTTGGCTAGCTCTATTGCGTGCTTGCCAGAAATTTTCTAATGTGAAGCTAGGAAGATGGGCCTTTGACCATTCCATAGATTTTGATAAGAACAACACAGCTGCAATTGTTTGCATGAGTAATATTTATGCAGCTGCAGGCGTAGAAGCAGAGGCTTTCAGGATCAAAAGTGGGTGTGGAAAATAGCAAAATGCCTACAGATGTATTCAGGACAATCATTTTCCCTGACATATATAACGGCTAGTCATCTCTAACAAAAATGTATCCATATGAAGCTGCAACATGTCTTCAAATTCAGGAAGGGCTTTCCTCATGTTTACATGGAGCACCTTCGTCACCAGCGGTCTCACCTTTGTATGTATATTGCTAAAGGAAAGAGGCAGGTGGATTGATGTCCTCCAAAATGTTTAAAAAAAAGATTGAATTTATATATTTAAAATCTGGGTTGATACAAAACTTGATAACAGAGTCAGGCTATTCAATTAGAGAAGAAGGGACATCACATACATTGAGTGGTTTGGGAGAGCTGCTTTGAAAGAAATAGGTTGGAATGATGGAGAATTTGCCAATGTAACTTCTTAACCAGCTTGTTGATGTTAGCTCCTCATGTTGAGAAAACTTCTCACTGAAGCTGAATCCAAAGATGCCCTTAGACATGGTATTGAACATGTGCATTGGAAGCTACAGTCAGTGGGTATTCCCATGCATTGTGATGAAGCACATATAAGTGGGTACTATGACTTTCTATATTTTTTTTTATGTATGAAAAACATTTGGTGGCTAATTTACTGTTTGCAGTTTTGTGTAGGGGCTATGTATCAACAAGGTCGTTGTAGAGGAGCATAGGGCGTCTTTTTTGTCACGAGGTATGGGGGAGGAGGAGGTTGCTGAGGAGGAGGAAGAGGACAATGATTACTTTGCTTCATGTAATGATGAGGAGAAACATCACTATAATCTCCATAAAGTTCCTTGATGGTCTTCTTGTGGATCCCAAAGTCTTAGATGGTTTTGTAGGTTGTAAGTTCCTCTAGATTGAGATTGAAATTTGGTTTAAGTCGCATCATGTTTAGTTGTATTGTGATTGATTGATGTATTTCCCAAGGATGTGCATATACATATATTCATAATATTCAATATGAAATTCGATGTTCTTTTAAGATAATAGGGCACAATATTGTGAAATGCACATAAAAGATCAAAACCAACATACTTAGCTTCTTACTTCTTACTCAATTTATAGTTGATACAAAGGTACCCATTTGGGTTGGCTTAGCTAAAAAGGGTGTGCTAAAAGGGTGGGCCGGCTTAGGTGGCTAAGGTAAATGCATCCTAAAAAGGGTGTGCTAAAAGGGGTGGCACAAAGGAACACATGCACACCACAATATGGAAGCCTATTGATTCTTGTTTATGTATCTCATAAGGTGCATTGTGGTGGCATATTGATTTTGGTTCATGTATTTAATAAAACAAAAGTCTTATGGGCTACAATTTTTAAGCAACTAGAAACAATTATAAAAACAATGGCAAAAAGTATAGTTGCTATAAAACTATTGTGCATGAGTATCAATACACCAATAAGTCCCCATACTTTTAGCACTTTTCCAATTTCCATTGGCTGTTAGAAATATTGACTTTCCTAGAAATTTTACAGGTGCCGAATTTAACACAGATATAGAATTAGATATTGTTGACAATTTTTGACAATAATTTCAATTATATAAAAGTGTTGAAGGTTTTGCCATGGAGGAAAGTTGTTCCACATACTAGCCTAATGAATGTTTTGTAATTGTATTGACACATTTCTTTACAAATATTGGATGTTTGTGATAACATATTATGAACAGGAAATTTGATAATTGATCATTTGGTTGCATGAGTTATATGTGAGGATATCTTATTTAGCACATGTTTACACACATTAAACAAGATGATTAGTGGCACAAGTATTTTATGGGGTATGGTTTTAATCAATTGGTTTGTAAAGCAATGCAAGATTGCATCATTTGATATTGAGTCTCGATCACAACAATACAAATAAATGATCACGATGTTTATGTCCATATATTGAGGCATTGGGATAGTAAGCATGACCTTAGTGATTAGATTAAATATTTTTTGGCATCCATAAAAAGGCCAATAATGACCCATGGGACTTATGTACACAGGTTCTTGTGATGTGTGTCCCCTTATGAAGATGGGAAATTCATACTTTGAAGCACAAATTCTCAATTGTGGGTTATGGTTGGATGAATATCCATGGTATATGTCAAACTTACAGAAAATTATCTTTTTATTTCTATACCGCAATTGGTCCATGTAATCATAATGATTGTAATGCTATTTTCATACTAACAGTTTCACTCCTAGTAAAAAAATTGTTTCATCTTATGCAGATCTATTCTACTCAAGCACATGCCAATTACATGTTTGAATTTTGGACTTTATTTTACAACTACTATTATGAAGAACCACTCTGATACATACCAACAATATGTCTCATATTATGCAGGAGTTGAAAGTAACGCGATTTATGTGAGTGTTCTCTTTTTTTGTCAACAACATTTATCTTGCATTTGATATATTATTGGCATTCACACACTAAGCATGTGAAACAAATTTGAATGTATGGATAATGTCACAAAAATAGGCTGGAACTATAGAACTTAAAATCCTTTGATAGGAGAAACTTATACGCCCAACCAGCAAAATATGTAATTTGCAACCTATACACTTCCCCCGAATGCATAACATCGTGGCGTGCACATAATGTCATGTTTTTAGAGTATTTTTTCCATCAACAGGTTATCCTTTTATGTTGTAAGAGGGCAGGATTCGATCTCCCAACCTCTGCCAGTAATGATCGAGTTCCTGTACTTTTTCGCTGGTCCTAATAGGGTTAGCTGAATTACCCTTGTTCCAAGCCCAGAGACATGGATTGCTTATCATCGAAGCAGACTTCCCATCTCCTGCTCCACAATAATTATCCTCAGAACAGCAAGGTGAGCATATGTTATGAGTTTTCACTTTCATACAGCTACCACAGCTAGATGAAAGGCAGAGCACCGCATTTTTATCCATCACAGACACAAATTGTGTATGGATTCCCAAATAACATACATGCAGGATGGAAGGAATGGGAATTGTCCAAATCTTGTTTTCGGATCAAATCGAGGTCAGGCTTCTCTTCTGGAGTTTCTGAAGCTATGTGGAAAACATAAGAACATTCAAGAAGGCAGCAGAATACATGAAAATATCATCCAAAGAGGATTGTTTCGGGAGGATTTGTATTTGAATACTGCTGTTGTGAGTATGTACGCCAAATGTGGCGCATTTGCAAAAGCACGGCGAGTGCTTGATGAGATTCCTTTGAGGACTGTTGTTTCCTGGAATGCATTGATTGGTGGATATGTCCAACACGGACTTGGTAATGAAGCATTGAATTGCTTTGAAAGGATGCAAGATGAGGGTATCTCTCCAGATGTTGTCACATTTGCTTCCATCGTGAAAGCTTGTGGGAGCATGAGATCAACAAGAAAAGGGGTAGAGATACATGCTGAAGTCAGCAAAGGAGTGTTTCTAGCAAAAAATGTTATGCTTGCAACCTCGCTTGTGGATATGTATGCAAAATGTGGGGATCTTGGAAAAGCACAAGAGGTGTTTGATGACATTTCAATACGAGATGTTGTCTCTTGGACTGCATTGATCTCTGGCTATGTCCAGCATGGGCTTGCTGACAAAGCTTTGGATTGTTTAATGCAGATGAGGGATGAGGGAATTTCACCCAATGCAGTTACTTTTACTTGCTTACTGAAAGCTTGTAGCATTACAAAATCGGCTAATATGGGAGAAGAGATACATGCTGAGGTCCTGAAACAAGGCTTAGTGAGGAAAAATATCAAACTTGCCACCGCATTGGTGGACATGTATGCCAAATGTGGGTTTCTTTTTCGAGCACAAGAAGTCTTTGATTCCCTTATTGTAAAGGATGCTGTCTCATGGACTGCATTAATTTCAGGGTATGCAGAGCATGCAGAAGGCAATAAAGCAGTAGATTTACTTGAAGAAATGAGAGATGAGGGTCATATTCCAGATGCATTTACCTTTTCGTGTGTTTTGAAAGCTTGTGGTAGTGGAGTGAAGGGTGAAGAAATTCATGCCGAAGTTGTGAGGCTGGGTTTGTTTCCGAAAGATACTGCTCTTGGTAATGCATTGGTCCACATGTATGTGAGAAATTGTATGCTTGGAAAAGCACAAGAAGTATTTGATAAGATTCCAGCTCCAGATGTTGTGACTTGGACATCTATGATTGCAGGGTATGTCCAGCAGGGACTTAATGAGGAAGCACTGAACTGCTTTGGAAGGATGCTGGAGAAAGATGTTCCTGCAGATGCAGCTACCTTCGCTTGTGCTTTGAAAGCTTGTGCAAACATGGGGTCAGCTGAGAAAGGTGAAGATATATTTGCCGAAGTAAGAAAACTGGGCCTATTAGGAAAAGATATCATGCTTGGACATGCATTAATTGACATGTATTCCAAGTGTGGGATGCTGGGGAGGGCAGATGAAGTTTTTAACGAGCTTCCTGAAAGGGATGTGAACATATGGACAGTACTGATCGCAGGGTATGCTCAGCTTGGTGAAGTAGAAAAAGTGTATGCCTTATTTGGCCAAATGGTTGCAGATGGTATTGTGCCAGATCGGATTATATTTGTTGTTATGTTGTCAGCATGCAATCATGCAGGTTTAGTTGAGGATGGGCAGATGTATTTTGACGCAATGAGCACTATTTATAGCCTCACCCCAGACTTAGAGCACTACAGCTGCATGGTTGATCTTTTCAGCCGAGCAGGTCACTTTGAGAAGGCAATAAGTGTGGTTGAAAAGGTGCAACCTGAATACCGTTTTCGATTATGGTCGGTTCTGTTAGGTGCATGCCGGAAATGGAGGAAGGTGGAGCTTGGACAATG
Source organism: Azolla caroliniana (assembly GCF_043228905.1). Lineage (NCBI taxonomy): Eukaryota > Viridiplantae > Streptophyta > Polypodiopsida > Salviniales > Salviniaceae > Azolla > Azolla caroliniana. The sequence goes on along the minus strand of NW_028230452.1, from coordinate 2,066,337 downwards.
GGTTTTTGAGCAGTCAATTCATTTGGAAGTAGACAATGCTGCAGCATATATCTGCATGCGAGATATATATGCAGATGCTGGGATGCAAGGAGAAGTTGATAAAATCAATGCTTTGAGGATAAATACTGATGGTCATTGGAACACCCTAAATCGAGGAGTTGATTGTTGGAAGTGAAAAAGTGCATGTCTTTCACAACATATATGCAGATGCTGGGATGCAAAGAGAGTTTGATAAAATCAATGCTTTGAGGATGAATACTGGTCAACATTGGAATGCCCTAAATCAAGGAGTTAACTGATAAAAGTGAAAAGTGCATTGGTTTTCCACGATATATATGCAGATGCTGGGATGCAAGGAGAAGTTGATAAAATCAATGCTTTGAGGATGAATATTGGTGGTCATTGGAAAACCTAAAATCAAGGAGTTTACATTGCAACTGAAAAGTGCACGTGTTTTTCACGGGGGAAAAGAGTATAATATATGCTGAGGTGGTTGTCAGGTGTGCTTTTATTACTGGTGAAGGTATGCCTTTCTGTGTTACTATTCTTTAGCCATGTCTTTGATGTCATATATTCAGGAAAAAATGGATGATTCAGGTAAAAAACATCCACATTTGCCAAGATGGAAAGTGTAATTGTGAAAAAGAATAGCGATATCAAATCTTTTTCTCTCTATTTCAAATCAAAAGCAAAGAATAAAATTTATTCATATCCCTCCATCATCACATCAATCTCAAAATGGATTTAGGAGTTATGGAGAGCCCAGATAAGTATCCAGGTCAGCTCTTATAATGGCAATCAGTATTGCCAATCACTTTTTCTGTATTGTTCAAGGGCACAAAGGAGAGGAAGGGAGTTCGGGTAATGTAGACATGAGGAGCGATTTCCTATAATGCATTAGGTTGCTTTACCTAACAAGTACCTCATAGCTACATTGTTGGCATTACGCTCTTCAAGGGTAGTTGATTCTTATTCGCACCAACAAGAATTTGAGCTAAAATTAAAGAAAGAAAGAATTACATACACATTTTGAATATTTATAAGTGTTTAAAGTTTATGCTCAAAGGGAATATATTGACCTCTTACTTGCATCTCTTGAGTTGTCGTAATACATACACATTTTGAATATTTATAAGTGTTTAAAGTTTATGCTCAAAGGGAATATATTGACCTCTTACTTGCATCTCTCGAGTTGTTGTAATATGGCTTAGTATATTGATCGTTGTCGTAAAACATTGACAAAGCTTGGAATCAAAGCTATATAAGTATAAGCATGCACAAATAGACAAGTGACTCAAGAGGCAAGCAGAGATGTTGGGGGATGCCAATAGAACAATATGGAGCAAGTAATTTTCCATATGGCCTTGTCAAGAAAGACATAAAACATTAACTAAATATAGTCTTAAAATGGTTTCATGAAACATTTATTTTTACTCTTCATATCAACTTCAAACATAAAAAAATCGCAGGAGATGATCCTTTGAATACCATCCCTAAAAGCGAAGAGGAAACAAACCCTTGAGAGCATTACAAGTCTATCATAGAATGATCCACCAGAATGGAGGATGATGTTTAAAGAAAGAAAGAAAGAAAACTTTTTTTCTGTTTAAAGTTTATTCCAAAAGAAGTAATCAAAGGACATGAGAACTAGTTTGTTTTAGGGACTGCCCATTTAACACCGCAAGAAACGGACCAGCCATGTTTGTTTCACTTAAAATACGTTGTCTTGTCACATTGGGGACTCGTCACTGGACTCTTGAAGGGAATGTGAAGAGTTCATAGGCGTCTCTATAATAATAATAATAATAATAATAATAGTCATAGATAAAATATATAGAGTGACTAGTGCATGCATGAGTAGTGTCTAAACCTTATGGTTTTTGGTATTAATTATAGATCACAGTTTGCAATAGGTGCAATCAGATTGTTTAATGAACATTTCAGACCAGGGAAGATCAAAAGCATGGATTCAATACCTTCATTAAAAGCGGAGCACCAATCTCGAATAAGCAACACCCAAAAATAAAAGTAAAATACAAATGCAGTATATAGTATATACTAGTGTTTCCAGCTGATTGCATGATATGCATTCCTCTTATTCATACTCAAAGCTGGAAGAAGAGTAAGCAGCATTTATGTTGTACTTAGAAAGAATTTAAGAATGCATACCATAATTGGGCATAGTTAAATGTTCCTAGTGGACGTCATCAGTAATTAACCAATGTCCCTTAAGAAGGCTAAATTACCTACTTTTACTACTTAGTCTAGCCTTTCTCCAAATTCATCAAGAGAATGCATACATTTATGTGTATGTTCTACTATTATAGCTGGTACTTATATCATATGATTTTACCAGGAAAAAAAACAAAGGGATGCAATGTAGACATTTATAGGCAAGGGGAATAAGATCAGAGTGTTGATCCGGCATTTATATATCCTGTGGGTTGTGGTGATCCTCTTAACTGCGGACGGAAGAGAAGGGTTGCAAGGACGGGGTGACGGAGCCGTCACTCCCGACGAGGAAGCGGTACTTGTCCCGGCGCGTGAACGAGGAGCACCGGAAGCCAAGAGAGGATGCGATGAGCCGCTGCACGTGGTTGGCCACATCGACCCGGGACACGCCCCCAGAACCGCACGTAGCGTGGCGGGGGAGCGGCTCCAGGAAATGGATCTCGTACGTCGGGGAGGGGTTCATGAGGAAGAAGAAGGAATCGAGGGCCTTGAATCCGCGGACTGTGGTGCCGTGGAAGAGGGAGACCTTGGTGTTGATGGCGACCGGGAGGATTCGGTCGGTCACCTCGGCGAAGAGCGCGCTGAACCGGAGGAGGAGGGGCTCGCGGCCCGTAGTCCCCTCGGGGCAAACCACCACCGTCCTCCCCTCCTCCTCCACTAAATGTCTCAGCTTCTTCAGATCCGCCGCGGCGTTCCGGTCCAACCGAACCGTCGTGATGGGCGCCACCATCTCCGACACTCGGCTCAGGCTGTACGTCACGGCCGTGACGGGACGCCCCAGTGCCACCGATATCATGATGGGATCCGCCAGCGTCCGGTGGTTGCACACAATAAGCCGCCCGCCGCCCTGCTCCTCCTCCTCCTCTGGCATCTTCCCTTTCACGATGATGTTGATCCCCGACAGCCTCACCGCCGGTAGCCACCAACGGAATGGCACGAAGTGGCCACATATGAGGAGGCGGAAGAGCGCCAGCAGTATCCCCACGGGCATCCAGAGGAAGATGAGCAGCGCGAGCAGCGGCGTAGGCCGTTGCGCAAGCCGGCCGTCGTGGAACACCACTGGGTTCGCCAGGTCCGCCAACCCTTCTTCCTCTGGGACATGGGCCAGCTTCGGGTCAGGAGAAACATGCGCCAGCTTGTGGCCAGGAGGAGGAGTTGGGGGGGAGCTGACGAAACCAATGCAGCGGCCAGTGCGGGGAGCCACCATGAGCTCGCTTCCCACGACCTGCTCCGCGCCCAGCTGGTAGCGAGCGAATGGCTCCACGAAGGCACGCGGCCATTCCGTGACCACGCAGAGCCGCCGACGCCGACTCCGACGCGGCCCGAGCGCCGCCCATCCGTGGGATTGCGAGGTGCAGAGCTTCTTCCAAGCGGTGGCGGAGACGTCCTCGGACAGGAAGCGGGGGAGGACGGCCCTGGCCACGGCCTCCACGTCCTTGAGGCGGAGGCCGGAGACGGCGACGAAGAGGAGGAGGTTGAAGGCGGAAGCGCGGTGGCCAGATTGAGCGAGGAGCCAGGAAATGGGGAGGAGGAGGAGGAGGAGCAATGCACGTGGCATGCTGCCGGCCTCCATGGCCACAAGGAAAAGGTAAGGGAAAGGGTCGGAGCGGCGAAACAAGGCGCCCTCCAGTAGGACGCGGTCATAGTCATGGTCATGGTCATGGTCATGGTCATGGTGCTCATGGTCCTGGTCATGATGGTCATGGCGTGGGTGCGGCAGCTGTGAGAAGAAGTAGGGGACGTCGACCGGATCGGCGTAATTTGGAGGCATGATGATGATGGGGTGGTGGGATGGGGGAGGAGCTCAGCAGCTAGGTGAAAATAAGGAGAAGCAGAACGGCAGGAGCTGTAGTGGTGAAACGAGGGAGGAGGCGGAGGTGGAGTGGGAGACGTGATCTTGTTTACTGTTGTTTAAATACATAAAAGACCATCATCCCAGGCAGGGCAGAGACGTTAAATTTTCTTTCCCATAATGTCCGGCCGTCCATCCATACACACACACACACACACCCATATGCGCTCTTTGTCTCTCCTTGAACCAACCAACCTACAATAGTGGGCCCGGAACCCACCACGAATCCCGTCCCACCAGAGAATTATATGTTTGTATTAGTTTTTTCATTGCCCTAGATAGTATTAGTAATACTAGTTGTAATAGTCGTAGTAGTTACCGCCGAACAGTCCTTGTCTCCCAAGTCGGTGCATAAACACTGCCGATGTTGTGTTTTACTCGTACGACACCCCCTCCCATCTTTCGGAGTGCTTCGATCGATCGTGACACTTAACCGATCAAATTGATGGGAATGAATCTCTCTGGAGTGTGGTAGGGAGACTTGGAGGTGGCAAGTCAAATGGCTTTTTATCCCTTTTTTGTAATAAAACTTATGGGGGTGGCTCAAGAAGAATGTATTTAGTTTTGAGTTCCTTGCTTTTTGTGTGTTAAAAGTAAAGGTGGGAGTAGAGTGAAGAAGAGAGAGAGAGAGAGAGAGAGGAGGCCGTAGGCACGTAATTACCTCCTTTCATTCCATTCCACAAGAGAGATAAAAAAACAAAAAACAAAGAGAAGAGCTACCTATCCTAAGTATTGCTTATTATTGTTGGAGCACAAGGAGGAACACAAGACATGATGAATGAATGAAACCCACATATATTGGTAGGCTCCTTCCCTTGTTTTTTTCGCTTCACTTTTCACAATACCTTAGTAGTAAATTTTGTTCTTGTAACCACACACTCCGAGGAAAATTTGCATCACTTTTTGGAGCAAAAGTAAGAAACCATTGAGTGCCTTATGATTGCTCAATCATAATACCATACTTCATACATATGATCTCAATTACACTTTTTAAGACTTTCCTTGATTAAAAATCCAATGGAAACAAGACATTGTCATCTGGGAAGCACGATGTGTGCAACTTTAGTTGTGAGAGTGAGGCCCAACCGATAAATTCTAGACAACCATGAGATCAAATGACTTTTTTGCCATCAATAATTTTTTTGATTTTTTCCAAAAAATTATACTACATTAGTATTAAGCAAAACGCCCTAAGGTCCTAAGGATATACATACACTAATAGATTAATCTACTCTAGATTAGTATACATGTTAGATCAATTGGCATAATTTATTATGGAATGAAACTAATTGAAATTACAATGAAGGATGTTCCTTGAGAACATTCGTGACAATTTGACCTCTCAGTCAAGCTCCATACTATAATCACTTAAGGGCTCTGATGGTGGAAGTAAGAGACAATAGCTCCAATTTTTTGTGATTAAATATGTGTGTAAACAAAGTATTGATCAATTGACACACTCTATTCAAGGTTTTTCCATTCATGCACTCTTACCATGTGATTTGACAAGGTGAAATTTGAATAATCATGACAAGCTTTGTACCAACATAAAGATTTGATCCAACTTAAAACTTGATGACATTCTCTTCTCTCTGTCTCTCTCTACTCAAAACTGTCAACATTTCACATCTTCTACTCGATAGGTCAATTGTTTCCTTATTGATTGACACCGATAAGCTTGATATAAAAAACAAATGTTAACAAAATTGGAATTTATCAATACTACCTTTATAGTGTATATGAGATGCAATAGTTTGTGGAGTTTATGGCTAGGCTAGATGATGAAACAAGCTTCCAAGTTTTGTTGAGTTTACAACTTAATTAGCATAAATAAAACTTGTACAAGTAGGATATGTTCTAATGAGCATTTGGATGTTGGGGTGTAGCTTTAACACAATTATCCAAGAGATTGCGGTGGCATGCAATCGGACATAGAGAGAATCAAACAACTACTACTAAGTGACAAAGGTATGTAAAGAGAAACAATAAGAAAGGTTTGTTACCTTGTTCAAAAAATGTACATCATGACCACAACAACTAGAAATGAGAAAAAGAAGCCATTGCATTCTAAAGCACAATGTGAAATATTGGACTTTCTATCACGAGAAAAACCTTACTTTAGACAAATGACCGCTAATTATTTCTTATATATTCACAAGGTTATCATGAGGAAGTTCTAAAGTTTTAAGGAAATAAACACATAAATATAGTGATTCTTGTGGTTGTGTTCAATATGATAACTCTTCAATATTTTCGTTTGAGGTCATGCACAGTGCTTGCGTAAAATTGCCATTATTGCACAACTATCAACCACATATTTTAGGAATGTATAAGATTACGGATTGGAAATCTCAATGTCATGCAATTAAAAACCATAAAGAAAGTTTGTGACGTGTCATATTAGAACATTTAAACGAATGGAGTATGAATGTGATTGTCCATTTCATGAGAACCGTAACAAACAAGAAGGGTTTGTCATAGATAAAACCTTAGTAAATATGGATAAGAAATAGATTAACAAAAGTTCGATTTAGTCATAGAGTATTTATTTACCATCCACAAAAGCTTGAAGTAAGATTATCAATGCGTAAGGAAGTACAATTATGTATAGACTATGTGTGATTTGTTGCAAACCTCAAAGTAACCAAATAGACACACAATTGTCACAACCATTTGTGATGTTACATGCATATATACCCAATAAATCACTCATATACACAATCCATTGTCATATATAAAAGAGATTAATTTAGTGGACGATAACGCAAGATGTATTCTTGACTTACAATTATTGATACGTGATAACTTTGACTGAGGTTGAATTTTACATAATGAAGTAGTTATTTTCATAGACTTTTTGAGGCACTTGTGTTCTACAGAACACCCTTTTTAATTTGGAATATTTGAATAGGAGATGCCTTGGCATTAATGAAATGGATATTTTAGATATCTTGGCTCACTTTCGCATTCATTGCTAGATCCATCCTAACTTATATATGTACTTACCTATATATCCTCATAAATCACCCCCCTCCCCCCAATCAAATTTGTCTATAGTTGGTTATACTTGATTCAGTGTTACTAATTGTTTTTTCAAAGTAGCATAATTGAAGGATGGGTCTTGACCGGTGTAAGGATAGGACTCAAGAGTACATGCTTGATAGAAAGGGGATGTCCCTTCCAAAAAACAATACCCAAAGCAAGCAGCAAATCTATGATTTAATACAACTATTACTAGTATTCTAGTAGTAAAATGTTAGTAATATACATATATATGTGATAAGAATGTGTCCATTGCAAATATGCACAAAGTACATATTCTGTAATTTGTAACTGGTTTATGTAGGAAAAAACCAAAAATCTATGTATATGTATTAAAAATGGCTAGGTAAGCCCTCTTTATATGTAAGTGAAGGTCATCACCATGGTTGCTACACGGCATCCTATTTATCAATCATATTGATACTTTGTACGTATAATATAACAAATATCATCGTACCCTAGTGGAGGTTTGAGGTTCCAACATTGATATATACTTTAAAACTCCTATTATGCACATCTTCATATTATAAAGAATGTGCTTGTTTCAAAACTTAAAAGAAATTTTCTTTGGGAATGGTTTACTGAAGATATCAACAACTTGATCATTTGTCTTCACATGGTCCAAATCAACTACAGATTCAACAATCTTCTCACAAACAAAATGATATTGCACTTAAGTAATTTGACTGCAAGCATGAAATTTTGTCGTTAACAAGATTGAGCTTATGATAATCACAATAGATAATCAACAATAACATTTTTATAACATCTCTAACCATATAGCTCCATGTACAATACGGGTTGCAATTATGTACTCTACTTTAGTAGTACTTAACGTGTCTGTTAGCTACATCTTTGATAACCATGAAACAACCCCGCTTCCAAGTGAACACTAATATCAACTTGTACTTACTCTTGTTTCTTTATCTCAAACCTAATTTGCATCATAAAAGAAATGATGAGAAAAGTCATCATTGGAAACGAAATACCATATTCCAATGTGTCTTCAATGTATCGTAGAATTCTTTTCTTTGCTCCCCTCAAGTATGCTTTCTTAGTTTCCTGCATGTTTTTACTAACTATGCCAACAACTAATGCGATACTTGGTCCTGTAATAGTCAAATACATTAATTTTATAACCATTTGTTGATACATCTTAACATTTGTGATGGTGTAAAGGTCATAACCAAGAACAATATTGCATTCAAATTCATGGAAATGAGAATAGAGAAAATAAAAGGAGATTCACAATAACAACACCAAAGCTTGCGTTCAACCATAATGGTTCATCAATGCTTTAACACGTGTTTATGTAACATAGTTTGGGCACGTGCATTCAAAGTTATTATTTTGGAATATTTTTTATGCTCTGTTGTGTTAGTGGTTTAAATTTTAATCATTTGAGAAATGAAGTATTTTAATTGATTTCTCAATTAAATGCTCATGGATTGTTAAGAATATGACTTAAGCATTTCTTAAAAAAAATTTATATCTTCGAAAAATTGAGTGCATGGTCGATAATAACTTGGTTTGCACACAAACTAGTTACTAAATTGCAAACTGTGGCTTAAAACACCTCACTTGTTTGTGAATCTCTTGAATAGTTTGGTTTGAACTTAGAAAACCCTTTAATGGTTTGCTTTAAATGGTTTCAGTTTAGACAATTTCCATTTAATATCTTTTCACAAATCGGTTTGGTTTGGTTTTATTTTTATTTTTTTAAAATGGTTTGAGTTTTAGACTCCCAAACTGAACACGAGCTGAATTGTTGCCGATTGTTAGATGTATTACAAGACTTTGTTTGTAGTTGATACAAGTAGTTTCTCAACATTTTAATCCATAATTAGCTTGCTGTTTGTTTCAATCCATAAAAATCACTTTTTCAAGTTGCATGCAAAGTTAAGATTGAGATTGTTTTTTGGAACCTTCTAATTGTTCCACGAACACTTATTCCGTCAAAATATCATTTAGAAAAACAATTTTAACATCGATTTTATTTAAAGTCCAATTTAGAGTTGTTGCCACAGAAATAAAAAATATAATCGACATCATTTTAGCCATTGGTGCAAAAGTTTCTTCATGATCTCCACCATACTTTTGAGAATAACCTTTGGCCACTACTTGTGTGTTACGACTATTTAAAGAACCATTTGAGCTAAGACCAATACACTCATCCACAACTAATTACATCCTTTATCCCTATGGGTCTAGGCATTAGCCTCCTAGGTATAACATTTTTATGCAATGCATCAATTCTTCGTGCATAGCATACATTCACTTTGATTTCTCACATGCATCTTCAAAACAATTAGGCTCGCGGTAATTAGTAAATTTAGCCACGGCCCACGAGTAGATAATATTGTGCAATACAACTATCATATGCTAACCTTTGAACAAGTTTTCTTACTTTAGTAGATCTTCTCAATTATAAAGTTGATGTCATATTATTTATGTCAAATTCATCTGCAATCTCATCCTTTTTCCCATGTTCACCATCACTATCTTCATTCATGTCCCTTGCCTCACTTGACAAAGGCATTTGCACCTCACACTCCAATGATTTTCTGTAATGTATTTCATCTAAATTTCACATTTAAAAAAAGGTAAAGTTATCATTAACTGCATCAAAGCATTTACATCCATTTTTTATGGCATCATTCCTAGAAAAATGCATTTTATTGCTTTCTCATCAAGATTTTGCAGTACTTGACTAGGTAAATGAATATAGCAAACACATCTAAAAATATTTAACGTATAAACTTGGGACAACTCAATGGGACTCGGGAGTATTAGTATCGATTATGATTGTTAGGATTTTGTTTATTAAAGTCATTGCATAATGTCATGCATAAACCCAAAACCAACTTATTTTGATGAACTAGAGTCGACAACATCGCTCTCAGTGTCTCTAAAATGTTTCTATTTTATATTTTTGCCACTCAATCATTTGAGGGGTGACTTGTCTTATGATACCATTTGTTTTCAAATATTTATCAAACTCAATGTACATATACTCACTCCCTCCATCACTTCAAAGTACGCTGATTTTCCTATCACATTTAATTTCTACCATTTTCTTGTATTCAACGAGCTTTGAAAAAACATCACTTTTATTTTGTGTAAAGCATATCCAAACCATTATTGAGTAATCATCAATAACTGTTGAAAAATACCTTGACACTCCAATGACTGGAACTTGTGAAGGACCAAAAACATATGTATTAACTAACTCTAATGGTTTACAACGTTGCTCACACAAAGGTAAAACGATTATTATTGTTCATATCTAGAAGTCCTTCTGCACTCACATGCCCTAGTCTCTTATGCCACATCTCGAATTCATTTCCTCATTTGCAACCAAACATTTGTTTTTTGTATCACTCAACATAAACGCGTGTATTACTTTTCTTCTAGATATAATCGTCTCTCCTATATTTGAACTTGTTATTCTGCATCCAAATTTATTAAATAACACATCGATACCCTTCCCTACTAATTGACCAAAAGACATTTCTTTGTTACATTGAGTACATACCACACATCTTTTTTCTTTTTCTTTTTTTCCAAAATGAAGCTACTTTCCCATTAGTTAGGAAGGGTTATTACAAAGAGAATGTACAAGGAGGCTTATACATAGATCGGGGAATCTCCCTCCGATCAAGTTCAAGAAAATAAGACTAGTTACATCACCTTTCAGACTGACTACTTAATGTAAGTACCTATAGCTAAAAGCGACGCCCTTCAGTGTTGGCTAGTACGAGACAACTCTTGGGGCTGACAACGAAGGGAGGGTGGTAAGTGAGTCGGAAACAGCCAGCGTGGGGGCTGGTAGTTCAACATCGGGCCACTTCCTCCTTGTGTCACCATAGGCGTGTTCTGCCATTTCTGCCAAAACCGCAAACGGGCAGTGACCACATCATTGGAATGGCTACAAACCTCGTCCAATTGCCCTCGTAGGCAGCTGATAAGCGCAAACCATATGTCCATGATCACTTCCTCCGGGGGCCACACTAGATCTTGAAAGACCTTTAGGCAACGCGCTATCCATACATACCACAGGGTGAAGCCTACAATCAGCATCCAAATTTCCGGGAACTTAGGGGATGCGGACTGCAAGCCTCTCTCAAATCGAATCTTGGCGATTTTGCCTCTCATGCATATGTTGCACCAACTATCCGCATTGAAGGCGTCTGTCCACCTATCAACGAAGTGATCAATCCATGCTGCAACACTCCACGATGTTGTTCCTTCCACTTCACATGCCGCAAGGAGGTGAGTCACTCTATCCCATACCTTTTGAGCTTGAGGGCAATCCCACATACAATGCTTCAGAGTCTCAATAGGTGAATGGCAAAGTGGGCAGCCTAACGGGCCGCCACGTTCACCTAGCCATTTGCCAACGGGAACCACATTATGACCGATTTGCCACCAAAAAAACTTTATCTTTCCCGGCATGTGGAGACGCTAGAGACTCTTCCAAAAGGTAATGAACACCTCATCAGGGATGCCCAATGTACGCCAACCATTGCGTAAGGGGCCGTCTAGCTGTAGTTGAAAAGTCCGATCCAGTTTAGTGTTGTACTCGAAGAAATGGCGAAATCTGCCATCATGTTTCCACCTGAAATCCCCTGGGTTCCATTCTAGTTCAATGAGGGGACGACAACCATATACCCATAACTTCCAATGGGGTTCCACCTTAGCAACATCCGGGTCTGTCTTCCAGATGTTATCAACTTGTGCCACCACGCAGATTGGGTGCCAAGAGCCCCTACTCTGACTCTCCCCAAAAATTGTATCTCTTCCCGATCCGCTCACGCCCTTCAACAACTTAACCCTTCCAGCCTCATCAAAGAGACCGAACCAAGCATCCACTCTCACCTCCCCCATCGGAACCCTATCAACTACCTCAACTATCAATCTCCGCATTTTCATGGCTCCCTTGAGGGGAGGGAATGGGACCTCGTGGGCTCCTCCTAAAGCCACTGTGCGTCTCCAATCATCTATAGAGTGGAGCCCTGTTTGCGCCAACTTTCCCCATGCTAGGCCCTTAAGCTGCCCTAACATCATGTCGTCACTTGTTCGCACCTGAGGGTTCCAAAATAATGGTTGTCCAGACCACTCGATTAGTGTCTCCGGTGTGTGCTTGACCAAATGATGTCGTACGTGACACCATGCCCGCAAGATGGAGTTCGTGACCCTCTCCTCCAAATGACAAGCCATCTTGGGTGGGACTCCGCTCGTGCAACACCAATTCAAGGAGTCAGGCCAAGGCCTACCATACTTGGGAGTCCCTGCCTGCAACCTATTGCGAAGTAGAACCTTCCAGCACCCCTTACCTGGAGGAGGCATCGAACCATCATTTTGGCTAGCAATGCTCGACATTGCATTAAGGGGTCTATGAGGCCAAGCCCCCCTTTGGCCCGTGGTCGGAATCAAGATACCAACATCGTTTGCACTAAGCTTAACAATGGTCAATGAAGTGCATTTTCATCACATTCATTTGCATTCTTAACAATGGTGAATGACAACGATAATTTCCTCAATTGTTTTGACATTTGGCCCTGCTTTGCACGCTCCCTCTTCCTCCGTTATTATTGTAATTCTCATATTCTTGTTGTTTTCATTGTAAATTTGTTGATTTGTCATTTTCCATAATCTTGATATCTATGTCAGTGTTGCCATCTTCCTCTTTGAAATTTGTGTCTATGAGCATTAATAGATGCTTCTTTATTCTAATCCATACCACTCTTGGATGCACTTTTATTTTGTTCCTCTTGAAACAACTTAGGTACCAAGTGGTCAAGTGATAGTATTCCAATAGCATAAATAGATTGTTTAAATATTTTAAAGCTGGATGGCCTCCTTAAACACACACACACACAACATCACCATTTACAATACAATTATCAATGCCAAATCATCAACAAATAATCTTATTTTTCCAACCTAGTCCATGATTGTCATGTTTCTATCCATCTTTACATTTTATAATGGTTCTTTAAGTTGTAGCTTTCGAGATGAAAATACATTTGAAAAAGTCTTTCCTATAGTATCTATCTCACATTTCCTTGGCCAAAATTTACAAGTTTTTACATGTGAAATAAAAAAAGACGAAAGCATGTTTGAAGTCATTCCCATAGCTTGAGCATCCTTTATATGTCAATCCTTTGCATTAATGTGCGTCTTGAAAATCTTCACTTGCTTCCTTGCTATAGGCACTCGAAGAATTGATTCATCTAGCTCAGTTAACCGGTAAGTTCTGTTGTCAAATGCTCTTCGAACTTCGTATGGCCCGAACCACCTTTTAGCAAATTTCCTTGTTGAGTTGTATTGATGATCTAGACTACTGTTGTAGACTATCACCCAATCCCCTTCTTCAAACTTCCGCAGTCGAAGTTGGTGCTTTTTATCAAATCGATGTTTGTTTCGAAATCACGCTTCTTGTTGTCGGTGCACCGCTTTCGTTACGTCTTCCTGTCTTCCTTCTAGTTGTCGTATTTGGACCGCCAGTAGTTCTTCCTAAAGTCTCATCTCTTCCTTCCATGGGCACTGTCCATGTTGCAATTGCGGTTTTCGTAGGCATAACCAGAGCTTGTCCGGTCATAAGTTCCGTTGGCATACATCCGGTCACGGAACTATGCGTTGTGCGATCTGCCCATAGTGCATACAGAAGCATCTGTGGCCAATTCTTCACCGTCCCGTCGCACACTTTTGCAAGTGCATTCACGGTTGGACTATGTCCTCGTTCGATCTTCCCATTTGCTTCTAGGTTGTATATCGTGGTTAGTGTCATTCGTACTCCATGTTTAGCAAAGAATTCCCTAGCTTTATTAGAGTCAAGTTCTCCCCAATCCGCAATCACTTGTCCTACGCACCCGTACCTGCAGAACACTTCTTCCAGGAGAAATTGGCATACTACAGAACATGTTTTTCTCCGTAGCGCCTGGCCTTCTACTTGGTTCGTCAGATCCTCCCGAGCTAACACCAAGTACTTCTTTTGCCCAATCGCGGTTGGCATGACCACGATGTCGACCATCCATTTAAAGTTGATTGTCGGTGAGAATGTTGGATGTAATTTGTCCTGATGTCAAACTCCAGAGTAGATTTGACATTTTTCGCAACTTTCGGTGAACTCTGCTACATCCTTGTACCTATTCTTCCACCAATATTTTTGCTTGATCTTTGCCCATGTTGCCCATGTTCCCCGATGTCTAGCCTAATCGGATTCGTGAAATTTGGATATTACTTGTTTCTGTTGTTCCTTTGTGCCAACTACCCGGAGTGGTATACCATTTGGTCTTTTCGGCTCCCTCTAAATTAATCCATTGTTCAAGAAGAACTTCTGGACTTGCCGTTTCTTCCTTCGGATATCGATTCTCTTTTCTTTATTGTTCAATGATTCCTCGATTTCTTGTAGCACTTTCCCAATCAGTAAGCTTTCTCCCTTGTATTCGTCTTCTCAAAACTCCCGAATCACGTTCACCCGACATATGTGCTCCGAAGCAAAGTAGTTTTCGGAAACTTCTTCATTATCCGATTCGATTATGTCATCTTCGAACCGGGCCCTTGATAACATATCCGCTACTGTATTATATGTCATAACTTCTTTGTCTTAATAAGCAACATGACTTTGTACTTGAATAGAAATTCTTAAATGCAACCAATGCACAACATTAACAATATATGTCAACTTTGAAATATTACCAAGCACCTTTGTTGTTGTTGATAAGACAAGTTGCAAGTTGCAACTTTGATGCTTGAGATACACTTTCATATGCTATCATGACTTGGCATGTGCAACGTAGAAAAGCACTTAAATTCGGGTTTATAATAGGTTAAGGTTATGATCCAAGGGGTTCGTTGAAAGAGATAACATTAAATCAACAAAAAAATACAGCTCAATTAGCAAGGGATAATTATTACAAAGGTAAGGCATAATGTTTAAATTTTGTTATGGGTTACGTCGGGAAAAAGGTGATCTACAATGTATGATATATATATATGACGTATGCGATAAAAACAAAAGAGGTACCTTTTGTTACAGTAGAGTATGGAGGTCAAGTGCTACTCGTCATCTTCTTTCTTTCTTTCTTTTTAAGTCAAGATTCACTGTGGTATTAATGAAAGATGTCGAAAGGCTACAAAAGAATCCACACAATAAATTAGAACCCTCCTACCCACATGAATCAACATGTCTAGTAGCAGAAACCCTCGTTCATGGTCCTTTCAAGACATGGGGCGGAAAAGGCATCTTAGTGGAGCATATCTCCATTTTATTCTGTCCCCAAAAAAGGTGAAGACCTCTGCCTTTTATCAAATTTCTCGAAATTGTTGTTGCTTGCGAAACACAACATCAAGCTCACCATGTATTGCCTAATATTGACCTATTAGAGCATGCATGAACATCAACCATATCTCCTTGACTACTCAATCGCATTCGGTTTGACTTTCTGAAATACACACTTACATTTTGCCTTCCACAATATCCAAACTACTAAAGACGATATCGTAGACCAAACCCTGTCTTCTTCCATACAATGGATTTGTGTAGTATAAGAGGCCTCCAATACGTGTCTTCCATCGGAGAAGAGAAGAAAATCAACATAGTCCCTTTCATAATTCTGTATTTCTTCAGCCAACCTTCCCCATCTCACAAAACCCCATGTGTACACCTATTTACCATAAATAGGATACAAAATTCTCAACATTCTTTTCCATATTGCTCTAGCTATAGGACATACCCATAAAACATGGTGAACCATTTCATTGGGAAAACCACAACTATCACATTTTAAATCATGGCAATGCCCCTTCATCCATGACTTCATAGGAATGCCATAATGTACCAACCAACAACCATCTAAACAAGACAACTTTTCTAGGAATTTGCATGGCCCATAGCCATTTCCAATAAGCATTCAACCAAGAGTGTCGTACATTACCCAAGCTCCAAAATTTACATGTTGTTGGCGTAACACCCACACGTCTCCTTAGCAACTCTCTACCCATTTTTATCGAGTACTGAAAAAATGGGATTTGCTTACCTAGCATCCCTTGTGCTGATATGCTTTGCCATTTCCATTCGTTGGGATCCCACAAAAGTTGATCAATGGGCTTATTCTCGTAGACCCACAATTCAGATAAATTGTTTATATCATTTGGGTGTGTATTCAAACATCCATTTTTTATCGTTTTTCCACAATATACGAACATGCAACATACACCCTTGAGATACAACTTCGTCTTCCATAATGATAGAATGAGGCCATCCAGAATGCAAAACATGGAAATAAAGACAGTCATGAGATGCTACTCGTCATCTTAGTCATCCATATCCTATTCTAGCTGCCCCATGTAATGGGATTGAGGATTTTATCCTGAATTGTTTCTTGTTGCAAGCTTCATAGGACTATCACGAATCATTGTAATCTTCTTATAACAAGTTATGTAAACGTGGATAAGATTTATATTCAATCTTATGTGCTTTGTGGTGAAATGAGAATTGTCATGGGTATTCCACATCAAGATTTGCATCTCTATACATTGATCTATGTGTAAATTTTGTAAATTTTTAGAAGGCGCCACTCGACTCCATGCATATAAGTGTTCATCATGCAATTGGCTAGGAAAATTTGTGGGAATTGTGATAAAATTTTCAGATCATAAATTGGAGTTTTTGGGAGGAATGAAGGGGGACAATAGTTGTTGCTCAGTATCCGACTTTCTTATGGCCAATGGGCGTCCGAAGGCATGGGACTACACAACGACCACCCGATTGGCGACACAATGCAACACACAAGATTTCAGGTGTTGATCGTACGAAGGAGAAGACCCATGGTTAGGCAGACGAAGTGACAGTGATTGAATGCGTCGACCTTATTGCCGTCACTCGAGTGTCTTTTTTGTTTCACGAAATTATATAAGAGAACTAATATATTGTGGTGTGCATGTGTTCCTTTGTGCCACCCTTTTAGCACACCCTTTTTAGGATGCATGTACCTATGTCGACCCACCCTTTTAGCACTCCCTTTTTAGCTAAGCCAACCCAAATGGGTACCTTTGTATCAACTATAAATTGAGTAAGAAGTAAGAAGTTAACTAGGTTGGTTTTGATCTCTTATGTGCATTTCACATATTGGTGGAGATGTAGGGTACCAGCACCCCACATCCAAGCATCCACCTCTTGCTCCTCACCTTAGCTTGCCATTAACTTCTTGTCCCACGAGTTTATCTGATCCCCCTCCTACATGATAGCCCGCATGTCCCCCACCTCAGCCAAGTACAGGTGGCCCTAAACCCACAGGAGCAATTGATCTTTATCCGCCGATTGCTAGCTCGTACACGATAGCCCTCCTGTCCCCCACCTCCGCCAAGTCTAGGTGGCCCTCAATCCACAGGAGCGATTGATCTTTATGCGCTGATTGCTAGCTCGTTTTCCATCACTAGCCCCGTCCAATTATTAGGGCTGACAGTTCCGCATGGATTTCCTCAACGTCGTTGTAGTTGAACTCGGTGTCGAACAGATGTTTACGTTCCCATACCATCCTTAGACAAATGGCCTCACCGAACACCTCAACAAGACCCTCAAGAAGGGGATTGCCGCTTACATCAATCCATGCCACAAAACCTGGGATCAAATCTTGCCTTTTGTCACCCACACCTACAATACATCCGTACAACATGGATCAACCCTTTTTGAGCACTCTATTGGCGTAACCCTCACCTCCTACCAGAATCGTCCATTGATGTCCATTCGAAACCTACCACCATGGATAATGCCACATGGGAGCTCTATCTCCAACATATCCTCCCCTGCTTTGACAAGCCACTGCTCATGTTCCTGCTCCTCAATCTCTTGTTTCTCTCAAGGGGGAAATGTGATGTGCATGTGTTCCTTTGTGCCACCCTTTAGCACACCCTTTTTAGCTAAGCCAACCCAAATGGGTACCTTTGTATCAACTATAAATTGAGTAAGAAGTAAGAAGCTAACTAGGCTGGTTTTGATATCTTATGTGCATTTCACAATACACTTACACTATTAACCTTCACACAAATAAATAAAATACATGCATATAGCATTTCCTTTGCACATGTTTAAAAAATTACACACATACATATGTTCATGTAAACAAATACACAAAAATGCATAACATACACAAGGTGCACACATAAATACATATATTAACATACATACCCATAATTCTTACGTACAACAAGAATACATACACAGTCATAAATATAGACTTAGTACATATGAAGACATACATACATACATATGTGTGTGTATGATTATGTATATAAACATGAACATATACATAATCATACATACGCATACTCATTCACATTCAAATACATTTACATACCTACACAAACACTTACACTCTTAAACCAACACACACACACACACACCACTTGTACACAATATAGAGATGTACACACTTATGTACATATAGACTCACATGCTCATATGCTTGTGCATACGATCCTTTCCATACACACACATGCATATACATATACAATCACGATATATATGTACCATACATACACTCACACAAACACGAACATCACAAATATGCAAATACATATCATATTACTCAAAATCAAACCTAGATACACCCATCTCTATTTACACTCTTCATGTTACACCGATAAAC
Source organism: Azolla caroliniana (assembly GCF_043228905.1). Taxonomy (NCBI): domain Eukaryota; kingdom Viridiplantae; phylum Streptophyta; class Polypodiopsida; order Salviniales; family Salviniaceae; genus Azolla; species Azolla caroliniana. Next base: position 2,047,557 of record NW_028230452.1, on the reverse strand, counting down.
AAATATCTAAACAAAGGCACTCAAGTGAGGAGCTGGTGAAGGCTCTAGTAACAATCTATTAGATTCTCACCCCATACAACTAGCATTCTCGACATGGGAAGAAAATAATAGTGTTCTAGGACGTATAAAGTGGAACGCTATTTATTTACAATTCTCCACTAGGATCAATCCATCTTCCATGGTTTGGTTCCCCCAAGGTTTCACTCACATTTCACACACATGCATGTAACTTCACAACATTGGCACAATGTCGAAGAGATGAGGTAATGAAGAGAAAACGACATTTAGATGGATACCCTCTTATAGAGAGAAGAGGGTTTAGGGCTTTGATACCGTGTAGGAAAAAATCGAGAATTCATGTATGTGTATATGTATATGTATATATGCATTGAAAATGGTGAGGTGATACCCGTGATATACAAGTGTACATCATGAGCATTTTTTTTTTCTTCAAAGATTTTCTTCAATAGTATTAAGAAAAAAACGCCTGAAGGCTACAAATTGAACTTGTCTACCCAGAAGCTTACAACTTTTTATGTACAATGATGTACAATAATCCTAAGACCAAAGATAGGACTTTGTAGAAGGTGTTGGAATTTGTTGATGTACATTACCATGATTTACTGATATTCAATAAGGGCTCCATGGAAGTTGATAGTGCCATTGAGGCCCTTGAGTTGACTCAGTAAACAGGGGCAACTTTTTCCATTAGTGAAGAAGCTTCTTCCTTCTCTTGTTCATAGTCTCTGGGGAACCATGCATATTGTCATATTGGCCACGAACTACTGCCCGCAAGTTCTTCCATATATCAAGCAGGACATTTGAGAGACGAAGATTTTACCATAAAACATATGCTCCATTGGTATTAATAAAAAGCCCGGAGGCAGTATACAAATAGTACATAATATTGTTTCATCTCCACCAGTATATCTGAAATGATTCTAGTATTTGTAAAAACTGTTGGGAAAAAAAACAGCCATAAAACACAACATTGATTCCAGTGATCTGCTGCAGATTCCATGTCCTCCGTCTTTCCAATCATATGTGTCAGGTGTAAGAAGATTTCCGTCTCTGTAAGAAGATTCACCATCCCAACAGAAACAGTTGCAAACAGATCTGAAGTGATTCCAACATTTGTAAAAACTGTTGGGGAGAAAAAAACAGACCATGAAAATGAAATGTACTATACTAATTCCACCTCTCACCCCATTTGCTTCGATCCCCACAACTTATTCACTCTCCCTTCATGATGTGCTTAGGCCCCCTCACCAACATCACTCCTAAAAACAACCAAATTGCTTCATTCAATCCACCTCCACCATCTCGCCGAATGCCACCAATGTCCTGTGGAATTAACAACAAAATAAATAAAAAATTCCTCATCCCCTCATGAGCTGCTTCGATCCCCCCCACCATCATCACTCCTAAAACAGACACATTGCTTCCTTTAGTCCACATCCACCATCTCGCCGAATAGCACCAATGTCCTGTGCAATGAATCAACAAAAATGAGAAATTGTTCCTCATTCCCTCATGATTTGCTTCGTTCCCCCACACCATCGTCACTCCTAAAAACAGAGAAATTGCTTCAGTCAAACCACATCCACCATGTCGCCGAATACCACCTCTGACCTATACAAAAACAACAAAAACAAGTGAATAATGGTTCCTCATCCCCTCATGATTTGCTTCTGTCCCCCCCACCATCATCACTCCTAAAAACAAACAAATTGCTTCAATCAATCCACATCCACCATCTCGCCGAGTACCGCCAATATCTTGTGTAATTAACAACAAAATAAGTGAACAATGATTCCTCTCCCCTCCTGATCTGCTTCAGCCCTCGCACCAACACCACTCATCCTCACACCATGACAAAGTTGCTTCAAATCCCACTGCCATCATCCCGCAACCTATGAGAACCATAATATCTGTCTTAAGTCAACCCATATCTAGGGTATCTTGCTTCCCCTATTCCATCTCACCGATTAACGCGGCCCTGTAATCACAACAAAAAATGAGTGAAAATCATTCCTCGCCTTCTCATAATAATCTGCGTCAGCCCCCACTCCAACATCACTCATCCTAACCACAAAAAACAGAAAAACGGCTTCGTCCTGTCCCTATCTACCATCTCACTATCTCCGATTCGACAATCCTGTTACACTAACAACCAACAAATGAGTAGAAAACAAACAGAAATCCTCACCTTCTCCTAGTAATCTTCGACAACCCCCACCACCATCAGTCATCCTAATCAGAAAACAACTTAAACCTATTTCAACCTGTCCACATCCACCATGTCGATGTCTCTGATTATCACACGAAATCTGCCTCATACCACTAAAATCTTCTTTTACTAGCCTGATTCAGCATCCAGAACATCATCCCATTTCCTCATATCTTCTTCTAGCATATGTATATCTTACCTACATTAAAATAGGCTTCATACATGCCGCCACCGTCTCCTCCCTGTTATCTCATGTTGTTCGCCATAAGAATGGTACTGGTGGCGGGAACAACCAACGAGGTGGCACATAATTCCACCTAACCTCCGTGCCTGCATCTAACATTATAGGAATAGCTGACCAAACTCGTCGTAATCTCTTTCTTTTTCGAATGGCTGTGTTTCCATAGCCTTTATACCTGTCATACTCACCTTTAACCGAATGTACTAATAAATTCCAAAAAGACTTTACCTGATCCACAACGTGAATGTCTTCATCATTGTATAACTTGGAGCACCGAGCTTTCCAAAGAACCCATAGAGACAACGAGGAGACAATCTGCCAAACATAGCTCCGTGAGAAGAACTTGACTCCCTGCAAGGATCCTGAAGTAGAATATACCTGAAAACTTCTTACATATAAAGACAATGAAGAATGATTATAATGATAAAAAGCCCTTTGTTGATCCAACATTCCCCAAAAGACTACACCCCACGTAAAAATAGCAGACTTATACTTACGGCCTAGAAGCCTAAGAATTCGACACCAAAAACTTTTTGTGGAAACACATTCCCAAAATGCATGATGCAATGTCTCATCCACAAACCCACACATAATACATGACCGATTACTCACCGATCCCCTCAATAAATGACCTATTGGCAATGCATAATGAATCATCAACCACCGAAAATGCAATATCTTATTCATGCATTTAATAGACCAAAACTGTTTCCAAAACATAACCATATGAGTAGACGAAGATTTGCCACATCATAAAGTCGATTACATCGACATTTCCATAAATTATGCCCATAACGTTACCATATTCATTGTTTTCCAAACCTAGACAAATCGCACCTGCTTTCGAGGTTGCTGAAAGGGGCTAACTAATATCAATCTTCTATTGTGTACCATCATTGCCTCCTGAGCATCGTTAGCCTCATGCAACATCAAGCTGGAATGTAACACTCCCCAAATCGTTGATCCCCTTGAAAATAGGCAACCGACATTGATTGATAAGAATAACGAAAGGACTTTATTCCATACTTGTTGAGCCAAGGGACAAGACCAGAGGACATGCTTGGTAGTCTCCTGAGCTTCATGGCAAAAGCCACATTGACGAAGATTGGGTGCTACATTCCCTTTCAATGAATGACCAATTGGTAATGCCATATGCACTAATAGCCATATAAAGAGAATAAATTTAGTTTCCCCCTTAAATACATCATGAGCATTATTGTCACATGACATCTTATATTATCTATTAATCCTTGTATATCTTATATTAGAATGATATAACAATATACCATAGGATCCTCGTGTCATGTATTACAAGCATATAACATCGAAATGTGAGGTTCAACAATGATATATACCATTTTCTATAAATATCTTATTTTGGTGCTTGATCTAAGATGGTCATGAGTTCAACTCTTCCCAAAACTGTTGTGTTCATGACACCAAATGACAAGAATGAACACATTAACAATATTTTCAACAAGTCCTAGTGTGAAACCTAACCAATCCACCGAACAATGGACTTATTTCTGCACAACAATAATATTTAAAATAGCTTCAAAATCATGTTGTAGAACATTAGCAAGTCAAACCAAACGGTGAGAGAAATAGAGTTGGAAAATATAAGGCCCCCAAAGTGAGACATGGAACACTAAGTGAAGATGATTACGTGAGGAGATGCAAGGCATCATGAATGCACTAAGGCATGGATAATCTAATAATTCACATTACTTGATAGTATTTAGATGACATTGTAACTACTACACGATCCCAAAAGTGAGGATTGCGTGACACATAAATGATGAGAAACCTTGATTTGAAGTGCTCAGAGTTGAATTAGGTGATCCTCAACAATAGGATACTTCAAGTCTTTTGGAAACTTAAACATCCTCCAACGAGGATGATGATCTATTTTTGCAAAGAATGAAGTATGTTTGATGATGGAATGTACCGACTCATTGTAAGAAAACTTTCTAGAATGCAATAGGCTAACTCAATCATCTTGTTGGCAATTGTGAGGATCCAATATTAGTAATACAATAGTCAATGAATAAATGAAGATGCCACTTTAACAACTTATTTGCATGCTCAATTTGGCCATTGCGTATGTGTGATAGTGATAGCTTGAAGCTTAGATGCAAATTTAAGCAACTTGAGCGTGCTTTGAAAACTTGAAGATAAATTTGCACTCGAGTCTAAGGATTCAAAAATATACTTAGATCTCAAACAAGAAGCATGATATGGAAAAACATGATCTTAAAGATGTCTTGAACAAAACCATCCACACAAATGATTGTATGAATGGACTCGAGAAGGCTTGAACTCGTGGATGCACTAAAGGCACGAGCCACCATAACCTATAGGCTATTAGGACCCAAGATAATTGCCCTTTCATGGACAAAAAATCGACTCTCTTGATCGAAGTGTCACATAAGAGCATTGAGGTAATGCACGTGTTTGCATCCTTGAGTGATATCCAAAAAACTAAAGGCATGAGCCGCCATAACCTACAGGCTATTAGGACCCAAGATAATTGACATTTGATGGACAAAAGTCGACTCTCTTGATCGAAGTGTCATGTAAGAGCGTTGAGATAATGCACGTGTTTACATGCTTGAGTGATATCCAGAAATTTGGAACACATTGATTCGAAACCCTCAACATTTTGAAATTAACCAATAGATTGGAACTCCTCACCACACACATAACTTTGATCATCGTGTTATCCATAGGGAGTTCTTAATTTGAAGCGAATAAAACCTTGTCTTCTACTGGTCCTGCGGAGGTGATAAGGACCTTGGCCCAACGTAGCCTCATTTAGGCAGATGGAACATTGTCCTATAGTGGGGTTGTGGAGGTGGATTGGGTTGGCGAAGGTGCGTGAAAACCAAAAACCAATAGTGGGCTCATGGAGGTGGACCCTGAAGGAGTAGTTTGGTAGTATGTTGACCTCTACTACATGGAATTCTAAATTTTTCTCCACAAACATACCTTACTCTGAGGGCTAGGGTTTAGGGTTTCTTGATGGACACGGAACTGGAATCGAAACCCGAACCCGAACCCGAACTTGAGCCCAACATGATCACAAACGCGAGAATTCTCGATGATATCAAATCCCACTTCAAGCCTATGTGAAAACCTACACCACTTAATGGTTACTCGTAGAGCATGAAATAATTCTTTTGTTTGATTCATCGTCTCCACCTCTGTCGGAGAGAGAGAGAGAGAGAGAGAGAGAGAGAGAGGCCAAGTGCACTGTCGGTTTTGTTTGTTTCTAATATCTATAGCGAGCGCCATGGTTTCTGTTTGCGAACCAGCTGCTTTGGCGTCGTCGCGATGGATCAGCTTCACAACTCACTCCAGTGATACAGCCAGACGTGCCTTCCCTCTGCCACACAACATATATAGGTATGCTCAAACGCAGAGGATACCTTCGTATTCGTCTCTCAGAAATGAAGGAAGCTTGGATGTGGTTACTACCTCAAAGAAGAAGAAAAGAATGAAGAATTTAAAGATGAAAGAAGAAGAAAAGGAAAAGGAGGTGAAGAAGACGAATTACGAAGAGAGACCCCAGGATGATGATGATGACTGTGAGGAGTCTGATAATGAAACGAGAAGATCGGAAATAAAAGAGAAGCTTTCCTTGCTTCATTCCAATGCACATAGACTGAAATCACGCTCTTCATCACCATATCCGGCTTCATATAGTCTTGGTATTGATGTTGGAGATGCAAGAACGGGTATTGCAATCAGCAAAGGTTTTGCTCCTCGGCCTATTGAAGTATATATACAATCTCTTGAAGATATTAATCACCAGTGAAACCTTCTGGACAAAAGTTTCCTAATTGCATTATGTTTGCTTGATAACATATGGTGTATACAATAATAGGTGGTGGAGTTAAAAGGCCAGAAACTAGCCGACTACCTCATCAAGATTGCAGAGAGAGAGGCATGAAGTTTGTAGTTTGTTTATTTATTTATACAACATTAGGAAGATAGTATATTTTAGATTTGTTTATTTTCCTTTTTTCATTGCATTAGCTCATTCATATCTATAAGGACAGATTATATAGCTTTTTCTGAAATGTTACATGATTTGATATCTACATGGCAAAATCTCTCATGTTTTTATGTAAAACCTGGGATGCAGAAGGCAAATGAATTTATTGTGGGTCTTCCAAAGTCCATATCTGGGCTAGAAAGCAGACAATGTAGCAAGGTTCGGCATTTTGCGGGCAGGCTTGCCGTTGTAGCTGCCCAAAGGTATTAAAAAATTGTACATCATTCTTTGATTATACTGCTGATTACCTCTCAATTTAGGTAGCATGCTCTTAATGCAAATGAACTTGGATATGCCAGTTTTTGATGAATAATAGATGGAAGTTCATGTCCTAATATCAAGTTGTAGTGGATTTATCTGGTGAAGCATGATCTTGATCTTTTGTATTGTGATGGGTTAATGTCTATTTCAAGTCCATTGGTTGTTAAAAAATCTGTACAGTAACAGTAACAGCAAACCTAAAACCAATTTTCACCAATGCATGGACCAGCGCAGACTTAAGAAAGAAGAAACAAGCAATCCACATGGCATGCTCTGCAAAGACTTGAATCTGGCATTATGTTTGTGCTGAAGTAATTACTGTTAGGTGCTAGGATGGAATACGCTATCTGGAAAAATATTAGTGGATGTTAGGCACAACCTTCTGAAAACTTGAACAATGGGAACTTAGACTTGACTCTAAGGAAAGTTTGGAGCCGTCTGGAAGGTTGTGGGAGTCCATATTCTAGGGTCGTAAAGAATGTATATTATTATAAATCTTGTCATATGTCCATGTATTTGTGCTTATAATCTTAGAAATGCCCTGCTTGCTTTAATATCATCATGATGGTCCCCTTAAATAACTTTCTCTGTGATGTGCAGAGGCTGCTGTGTATACTTATATAATGAGTTTGGAAGTTCATGTGATGCTCTTGATTACATGCTTATGATGTAAGCACCTTTCTCTCTTGTGGTTCCTCATCAGTCAAACTTGTGGTTTAACCTGTGAAGGTTTCTTCTAATGTGTTTCAATCTGCATAAAGGGGCTCTACTAAGAAAGCTAGAAGAACACGTCTCGATGCCTATGCTGCAGTGGTAAGTTTCCTTCTCATTCTCTGCATGCTAATTATATCTCTGAACGGCCATTATATAGCTGGTTTTGTCTGGTCTCAGATTCTGCTGCAGTCGTATTTTGAAAATGATGGAAAGAATGCAGAGCTTGTTGTGCCTAAGAGATTGTCACTTCAGCAACAGCTGTGTGAAGGCCCAACAATTGTAGATTCAGATGATGATGGTGATTTTGAAGATTACGATATTCAAGTGTAGATATTCAACAATCTGGCGAGTATTCTTACAAGGTTTGATTGTGTAGCACACTAACATGTGGAGAACTTCAGTGAAAGCTTTTACCTGTTGTTCAAAGCAAAGTTATTTCACATACTGAAGTATCAACCATGATAGGACCATCTATGAATTCCTTTTATGCCTATACAACAGCAGCATGGCAACTACATCTGGGAACTTCAATATTTGCTTTGATTGCAGCAGTACCATATGTTGCTAGACACAGCTGTGTTTTCCTGTATAATCGCTAATACGAGAGCCTTGTTTCTAATCCTCAAGATGTAGGCAACACATAACTATAATAATGTACTATCCAGTTTTGACGTGTGTAAATGGCATATCCTTAAACATTTTATACTACATTCCCTTTGCTAGGATTTTTAAACATTTAACTACATTACTATTTCAAGGTCATTTAGTCTAAATGGCCTGTCTTAAAAGGAAATAAGATCTTGCTTGCACAACATACTGACAACTTGGACCCACTTTTCTTAGAGGTTTTGTATGAGTTCCACAAAAGTATCGGTTGATGGATGCCGACTTTGTTGCTCATCTTATGAAGGATTGTGTATTGATTAATATAAAGGTTGGATGAACATATTGTTATGTATGAAGGTTGTTTTATAAACAACTCTTGCTTGAAAATGATATTAGTTGAATGTGGCACGTACAACAAAGGTGGACACTGAAGTGCTGTATAGAATATCAATTCCCTCCATGAATTATGGGTTGTCCAACATTAATGATATTAGCTCATTAATGAATTATGAGTTATTGGCTGTGCTTGCTCCTTTCAAATGATATTAGCCCATGGAAATATAGCAATGATGCTCGAAATGTTTCATACCCCAAAATGAGGGATGTGATGGTAAGATACTCATTGTTCGAACTCTTCACTAGTAGACCCTTTGTAACAAGAAAACACTAACACCTGCAAAGCAACAATATCCTCCACATTGTATTTGAAGAGGTCACACATAGAAAAGTCACGTTGAAACCATAACACCTTGCAATTCTCAATCCAAGAGTTTGAACTCATGCCCATTAGCCAACCAAAGATATGGGAATGGCATCTTCAAGATAATAGGCTTCTACTTGCCTTCACAACATCATTCCCCACTTTTAGGAGTGTTGTGAGTTAGTGACGTTTTCCTACAATGAATAAGAAGTCCCTCACAAATGGCAAGATGGAATGTGTGTGGTCCACAATGGTACACCCAGAATTCCCTCTACAACTATATTGGTTGCAAAGAGTACACATTCACAAGGATGCATTGGAGTGACATGTTGATAAGTCTAGCATTCCCTCTTCAACTATATTGGTTGCAAAGAGTACATATTCACAAGGATACATAGGAGTGACATGTTGATAAGTCTAGCAATGGGCTGGTTGGGCACATTATATAGAAGCATAAGAGTGGGCAAGCGTGTTAGCTAGAGGTTATGGGTCACTCATACTACCCATGTTGAACGAGGATGACTAACCTCGTAATGGCAAAATTAGACAGAATTTTGCTTCGGTTTTCAATCGATCTTGTGGGTGTAAAAAATTGGGAATTCCAGGCACAACATTGTTTTTTTCCAGCAGTGTGGGATCTTGTGAGGTGTTTATATTTCTCTGCTCTAATTGTAGGGTTGTGATTGAAAAGATTTCTTTTTCTGACTGTTCTCAACACTACACCTGGTGATGGTGATGGTGATGGAGTGTAACAATCGGCAAACGGTTCGGTTCGGTTTGAGAGGGTCCAAACCAAACCGTTTAATTTTTTTGAAACCTGAACCGAACCGCGAAACTGTTAAAAAAAAATTCAAACTGTTAAACCATAAAAACCGCGGTTTCGTGGTTCGGTTTCGGTTTTCAACATAGGTCAAAGTTTTAATTTTTAATTTTTAATTTTTTTAAATTTATAATATTTCTTTATTTAGAATTTTTAAAATTTTTAAGATGTTCCTAAAAATGTGAGAATAAATGAAAAGATTGGTTAAAAGCAATTTTTAAAAAAATTTAAAATCTAAACCTGAACCGTTGAAACTGTTAAGCTGTTAAGCCGCGGTTTCGAGGTTCGGTTCGGTTCAAACCGAACCGTTGCCGATTGTTGGAGTGATGCATAGAGGCTTATCCAAAACCCCTTCCCTCTTGTATGTATGTTGCAGAGGTGCAGGGAGTTAGAATGATCGATCTCTTCTGAACAGGTTTCCATACATATTTTGACATAAAATCCATCGATCTGACCGCCCCCATGATCCGCAACAGCACCTGCCCTTGCCCTGCTGCGCCGCCGCCGCCGCCGCCGATCCTCTGCCGCCCCTCCCCTCTCCTCCTGGCAGTGCCATTGGTGCGGCAGAAGCAGAGGCAGAGGCAACGCCATCGCCATCGCCATCGCCTCTTCCTCCTCCACTCGCCTGTGCATCATGTGATCCCCTGCACCACCTGCGGTCCACCCGAAAGGACGTTCTTCTCAGAAGGAGAGCCGGGAGCTCTGCATGACGTGCGTGTGGTGCTTGTGGGTCCCCAGCACGCCGGGAATGTAGGCTCTGTCTGCCGCGCTGCAGCCAACTTCGGTGCTCCTTCTCTTCTTCTTTCCCTGATCAATCTAATCCTTCTTATATGCATATGTATACCTCGGCCATTCTGATTGTTCTGTGTCTTCCAGGAAAGCAGAGTGCAGAGATGTCTTCCTGGTACTTAAAAAAATCTTTCATTTTCCTTTTTTTATACCTTCACCATCCTTCACTATGCGATCTCGGTCTCATGCTTTTTTAAGGCATGAACTAACTAGTTGTCTTTTTACATCTCCTTAATTTTACCTCGTTTTTGTTGCAGGTGAATCCTGATTGTGATCCCAATTCTCAGGATGGGTTTAATGCAGCTAGCAACCCCATCTCTAGAGAACTTTTGCAACAAGCTCGTATCGAATCATCATTGCCCCAGGCTCTCGAAAGCTGCACAATGGTACATAGCTATAATGGATGAAGGAGTTCCATTCCATGGATATCTTTTGCTGGTATTTTTTTGAGTTTTTCATCTTGTCCTTCAAATCTATGTGTGTTGTTAGGCTGTTGCTTTCACAAGGCGTGTTGGGAAAATCCGGCTTCCGAGCTTCACGTTATCTGATTTGATTTCCCCTGAGCATAAGAATCTTAAACTAGCGGTATTGAAACAAAACCCTGATTTTGACTTTTATCTTTAGTTTATTATCCATCCCAAATGATGATGACGACAAACTATTTTACAGCTTGTGTTTGGTAGAGAAGATTGTGGCCTTCATACTGATGAATTATTGCAGTGTACTCATGTTTGTACAATATCAACTGGTTCATGGCAAGGCTCTCTGAGTATGTACATACTGCCCGTCGAGATTTCTCTTTGTTGGGAAACCCGGAAATATTAACTGAATTCCGAGTTTAAACCTTCTTTTTCTTGTGTGTTGTGTAGATTTAAGTCATGCCGTGACTGTTGTGCTTTCGAGATTGTATGAATCATGGGCCCCGAAACAAAGTGACATCTATGATACTGCACGGCTTGATTCGGTAGCTTATAAGACACTGCCTGGTTGGTGTTTATTATTTATCATGAACTTTGATCAGATTCCAAGTACAATAAATTTCATACATATTTCCTTAAAGTAAGACGGGATTGCTAGATCTACTGCATAATGAAAAAACGTTGCCAGATTTATCATTAAACAAAGTGGCGTTATGAACATTGCTAGATTTACTCAAAGTATTGCCAGATTTATCTCTAAAAAAGTGGGACTATGAGAATTGCTACATTCACTGCTAATGAAAAGGAATATACCAGGTACAGCAAGCATCGTCGATGTGGAGAACGTGTTGTATCGGTGGGAACATGTTTTTAACTCTTGCAACGATTTATCAAAATTGGCAGGATTGCCGGAGTACAAAACCCCAGAAAGGTTTTTCTTATTTCTTCGGAAGCTTTTATTTCGTGCCAGGCCATCTATACGTGAAGTTGCATATCTTCATGGTTTTTTGACCATGCTTGAGAATCTAGTATCAGTTGTAAGCAAGGTGGAGAGAAAGAGAGATGAAGATGGTGATTGAAGTTTGCCTTCAACAGGAATAAAGGAAAGAAACCAGTCACTAACAAATTTCTGCAATCAAATTTGCTGGAAGATCTTTACCCAAATATAATTAAAAAAAAAATTTACTAGTACTAATTGCTTGGAAAAGATGACAGCTTTACCCAATATTTCAAGCAAAGCAGGGTATTATTGCAGGTAAATTTGCCCAATCCATTTATTCTATGGCTGGGACGCATTCACTCTGATTGGATACTGTATGGAGGTGCTGTGCTTATTCATTCTCACCATTATTTAGTCCTAATGTAATGGTAGCCTTAGATCAATACAACGAGTATTGTATAAGCTAACAGGAATATATGTGGTGCAAGTAAGGCTTATGCTTGGTATCAACCAACAGAAGTGAAGTAATGAATATTGTGAAAGCTGCAAATTTTGTGCATTGGATTTGAATCTAGCAAGAGATTTGATACATTTTGCTGTTGGATGGAATCTATACCTCCTTTGTTGTCCCAATTTTGCATTAATCATTATGTTCTTTGCTAATCTAAAGGATTGCATCAAAATATACATCAATAGTGTCAAAAAGCGATATATATTCTAGCTATGTCACAATTTTGTTTTCATGTTAACATTATGCGATACTTTTTGAAGTGATCTTTGTGGCTAAGGCGATCTTTTGTTTTAGCTTTGGTATGTTGAACTGTGTGTGTGTGTGTGTGTGTGTGTGTGTACCTATCTCTTGGATCTGTCTCATTCCTAACATGAAATTTGAACTCTTGTAGAGCCCACACCTTCAAAGTTGATCACACAAACTAGGTGTTGAAGTTGCATTATAGCATCAAAGTTGTCATATATATGGCATGCAAGGTAAATGAGGAGGGGCTAGTAAAGGATCAATATCTCTTGCTTTTTATGTGCTCTACACATAGTGTAATTTATGAAAGCGTGAGTGTCACACTAAAAACAACACCTAGAAGGCTGAGGTCATGTGTATCCCTTGTTTACACATTGAAACTTTGTGCTTCAAAGTGTGAATATTTGTTCTTTGGAAGGAGGTGTAGGTCAAGAAACTACTTCTGTACTTAGGTACTTAGGTCCCCTTAATCAATATCGACTCTAAAAAATATCTCTCTTTCTTTTTTCCATAATTAGCTTACCTTAGTGGCAAGTTGTTACACTACTAGCGTAATGTCTTGGGCTCCAAACATAAATTTTTTACTTCAAACATATCTCTTAATTGACTAGATGCCATTGTGGAATGTAGGGGTTGAACCCATGACCTTTTGGTCTCCATCTCTATGTGTGGATGATATTTGTTCTCTCTCTTTTTCTTTTTTTCTTTTTTCTTTTATCGTAATTACCTGACCCTAACGGCAAGCTATTACACTACTACATTATGTCTTGAGTTCGAAACCCAAATCCATCTCTCTATTATGTTGTGTGTGGATGATACTTTATTTTAATATACCCCATTAAGAAATACAATCCTCATGATCAATAATCTTCGTCAAAGCAACAAAGGTACTAGATAAATTAACACGTGCAACATCAAAGAAAATGCATGATTCATGCTGGTAGTGAATGACAAATAAGGGCTCCCGCTTCCATGAAAGCAATGTATATGTCACAAAAAAACATTCATATATAAAATTGGTTGACATAACATGGACACCTTTGAGGATGAGGTTGCTTCCATTTGGTCTACATGCCATGAATCTATGGAGTGAATGTTTTGAAAATAGCCTTGACCTACTTGGAAAAGTTATCACATGTTGGAGAATAAATGGAATGTGACACTCATGAATGAGAATTCTAGTTAATGAAATGGTGGCCCAAGTCTTGCTCTATACTAGAAATGTGGGGTAGCACTATCTCACTAAATGCATGGAATGATTTGAGAAGATTCAGAAAATGTTTGTGAGTAGACAACTATACAATTGATACCAACACAAAATATTGTTTTAAGGCATGCAAGTACATCATCGCATTTAGGAAACTGAACATTAGGTTTCATATGCCTCCTAGACACGGCTATAGTTGGTGATTACTAAAGGCAGTGCTTTCTTGTGAACCCTATTTCAGGTTTGATGGTAGATGAGTTGCGGAAATTTTGCTTATTTGACGATATTAAAAAACAATCGGTGATGCACCCCAATGATGCATATCATAATTTGATTGAAGATGGAGCTTGGTTAGTGATGAATGTTTTACATTCATAGCGTATTACTTGTGGTGAGGTTGGATGGCATTCTTGTCTTCCTTCCATGCCAAGTGTTTCTTTGGTGGATGGGTTGCCTTACATTGGGGTGTGTTTTATCTGTCCAGTGATTGAGGAAGATGCCAAGCATAGATTCATTACATGCCAATTGGCTAACACAATTTGGGTACTTATGCATCATTAATTCAAGATGTTCTATCACCCTTGGTTTTTTCTTCGAGGAGCTAGAGTTTTACCCTCATCATTAAAGAAAGTTCCTTTCTACTCCATTAAATATTGGGATATGTGGTACAATTGGAGCTGGCAAAATGGATTATTATGATGGTCTCCATGGGGTCTATATGTCCTAACAACACCTAGGGTGTAATTAGGCAACATGTTAGGGAGACAATAAGCATTATTTGGATTTCTTTGACCACAAGGCATATCGGTCACAAGGCAGGTTTGAGCCCTTCTTCTAGGATGTGACCTTATTCCCCTTGAACATCAAACTTCTAAACCACAAACTCTACAACACATTGTGCCCAAGGACTTGTGTGAATATAGAATATGTCTTCTCCTCCACATAAACTTTTGAGATTATATTTACATTGATTTTACATCTTCTCTTTCTCCCCTCATTTCCCTACATTCTGCCTTTGGTTTCGCCACGTCACAACATCCACCCTCCAGACCTGCACGTCCACTTGTATGTGCCAAGAATGGCAATTGGGTTATAAGGAGAAAGTTCGCACTCACATTCTTTCTTTGTTTTGTGTTTGTTTATCGAATGTTGAGCATCGTGGTGTCGAGGGAAGCATGTATTCTAGATGCACATGTTGTACATGTAAAACTTGCCCATCCGTGTGCTCGACTTTTTGAACAACCCTTTTACATGTCGTGCATTATACTCCATCTTAATAGAAAGCGTGTTGTGCATTATCCACCCTCGAGACATGCACGTCCACTTGTATGTGCCAAGAATGGCTATTGGGTTATAAGCAATTGTAG
The DNA here is from genome assembly GCF_043228905.1 of Azolla caroliniana. NCBI lineage: Eukaryota > Viridiplantae > Streptophyta > Polypodiopsida > Salviniales > Salviniaceae > Azolla > Azolla caroliniana. The sequence goes on along the minus strand of NW_028230452.1, from coordinate 2,032,452 downwards.
GGGAGAACTCAGCTCTTCCCCCCAACACACGCACGCATGCACGCACGCGCACGCTACGCAGAATTGCTTGGTTGGGAGTAGATTGAAGGAAGGCAGAGTATATCTTCTAATATATAAATACCCCTGCTTGCTCAAAAAGCTTTATATCTTCATTGGCATGAACTCTCCCATGTCTACCACTACATTCCCACACACTCATATCGGCATATGACGTTTTCAAGCAAGAAATTGCACACTATATTCCCCCCACACGTATTGGCATAGGACAATAACAACAATTCTAGTACCACTTATTAGTACCAACAATTCTATATTCCCCCCACACACATCACTATTCCACCTTGACTACATCCCATTATAATACATGGTTGTGCAACAATCCAATGGATGCTATTCCTCTACAATTTGGGATTGATAGTATTCCACATGCCTCAAATGTTGCATCCAACATTGGACAATTTGTCAAGGGTCAAAATAAGGGAAGTATGAAACCGTATGATTTCTTGAATGAAGAGTTCATCCACATAAGTGCACCAATGCTAATAATCAATCCAAGGCGTGGATCCAAATTGTTAGATTTTTGAAATTGGAACTCGTTCGTGTTGTATACAATAGTGGTGGTGTAGGAGGTGTCAGGTCATGGTGCAAGGAGAGAAACAACATGGAATGGTTAGTAAAAGTAGTACTAGTAGTAGTGCGGAGTGTGTCACGGCAAATGAAGATAGATACAAAAAAGAGCAGAAATGGAAAAGTGTGGAGTGTGTGTCTGTTTGTCCCACATAGAGAGGACGGGGAGGAAGGGAGGTATAAATCGAGTGCTTTGAGCAGCAGCAGAACATACTTACCTGGGCGGGGTCTATCGGTGATCAGCAAGGCCGATGGCTTAGGGCCGGCGCCTCCATTGCACTACAGGAGGGGCTGTTTGCCCTAGCATCTCCCCAATGTGGGAGAGTGCACGTCATAATTTGTGGCAGTGGGGGCTCGCGTTCGCGCGGCCCCCTTCTCAATCAACCAAATCAAATTCTGAATGCCATACTGAAATTTGGGTGTTGCATCTGTGGACTACGTTATGTGTGTAAATGACATTAAGTTTATATAATTCAGATGTATGTGATGTAAATATATATATATTAACTATTGCAAATATGTATTAGACATAGCATGTGATGCTTCCTGCCCGACTGATCTATAGATATATTTATGCCTCCATATCCAATCCATGATCAGTCGGGTAGGAAGCATCACATGCATGTCTATACACTCATAGACATGCTAGATGCTGCCAAATTCTTATCATGATACGGGTGCGGAAAATCATGGGTATACATACCCCAACCAATAGGTGTAAAGAGAATGTAGGCAAACAGGAAGTTATCTACCAGCTAGGCCTAAACTAGGTTATTAGTCATGGCTTGTTTAGGTTCAGGTCCGCCTTCGTGGCCCCAATCAGAGAATAGAGAGCGTCCCATTGTCAAGTCTTTGCCGTGTGAATGTGACGGTCTTGGTCAGATCTATGTATATATATCTCTATTATGGGCCCTTCCCAGCAAAATACCATATTTTCCATGTCTGTCCATCATTAACCGAATGAATACCCCAAACGACTTCGAAGGTCAATTAACTTATCTTACGGAAGGAATTCTGAGAATAACCGTAATGACTACGGAGGTTCAAGTAACCTGTATTACAGAAGATAATGAATCCGGAAACACTCTCGCATTATTTATTTATTCATCATTTATCTTTCCAAGAGAAGGACAAGGACGAACATTTCGGTATTGATTGTAGTGGGGGGGCGCGCCTGTATAACCTCGGCGTTAGTGCAATACCAAGGCGACGCACGCAGCTCCCAGAGACAGCAAGCTGCCTCGAACGGGTGCTGCCCCCATGAAAGAAATTAGGTTAATATCATGTGGCCTTCCGAGAAAGGTATGATTTCTTCTGTGCTTCTACTTCCATACTTATAGGCTGAGCGTGAGCAGGATTCCCTATGTGGGATATCTTCCCCCCTCTTATTTACAGTTACGTATGTTAACCTTTTCTCTTCCCACATCAAATAACAATACCATGTATAATAACAACCTTCATGAAAGGTTAGTTACTTCTCGTGCACCTCTCTCCATACATAATCCACATTACAAAGCTCAATGTCGCCTTGCTTCGGCAATGCTTCCCCAACTCACTCCATCTCAAATCCACGTGCACCTATCCATATGTACGCCTACATAACCCCAAATCGCTTCCTCTTATCCTTGCGCTAAGTTCTTGACGATCGTTGACTTGCAAGGGACTCGTACAGTAGTAGTGACCATGTTGGTTTCATTCCCTCCCATATCGAATGTTGAGCATCTTGGTGTTGAGGAAGTTTCCTACCTCCTCTTCTTTAGCTTCTCCCCTATTCCAACTAAATGAGAAAGTTCGCACTCACATTCTTTCTTCGTTTTGTGTTCATTTGTCGAATGTTGAGCATTTTGGTGTTGAGGGATGCATGTATTCTAGATGCACATGTGCATATAAAACTTGCCCATCCATGTGCTCATACTTGATGACAATGTTGTGCTCAACTTTTTGAACATCTCTTTAACATGTCATGCATTGTCCTCCATCTTAATGCAAAGCGTGTCTCGACCAATACGAGCGCACGCAAAGTAAAGATGGACTGACATCTACTTCACCTTCCACCAATAGAAAAGATACATATTCTCCCCAGAACTCGAGAGGCAACAACACGTGGGCTAGGCCTCGACCCCATTCATCGATGTCTTAAACCACAACTACGTTTATATAGGACGTAAGTGCATCACAACCTAACATAAAGCGTTCATTAGACGACGCGACCCTTGTATGCAATTGATAGTATCGCTAGGCCTTCTTGAGCTAACATGCTATTCGGACCATTACGCATGCATAGGGACGTGACACACAACCCTTTTTATTCTCTGTGTTGTGGTTAATCATGCCCAAGACAAAACCAATTTGGGACTCAACTATGGGGCAATCCTTCGAGTTCACTTCATTATTGAAACATTCTTCCATTAAGTAATCATTCATGGTACAACACGTGATGGCATATGTCTCTTTCCTCTCGTCGTTCGGAAACTTGTCGATGCGTTGCGCAATGCATCAAATACAAATTTTGGTGTGTGTGTTAGCTGATCGAAAAAACGAGTATCGAACGCAAGATAGGTTGATCTGTTGGTCCGAATCCTAGCATTATTCCTCATCGACATCAACCATCTACGTCATGCTTTGCACGCATGTCCAACTACAACAAACTATCAATGGTGGGCACAAATTTGGCTCTATAGGTCTTAACAACCCCCGGGCTATAATCGTGCAACATGTTAGGCAGTCAATACCTATTATTTGGATCATGGATGTATGGCTTCTCTCTGACCGCAAGGCATATCGATCACAAACACAAGTTTGTGCCCTTCTTCTTAGACGAGATCTTATTCCTCTCGGACATCATACTTCTTCACCACCCGCAAACTCTACAACACATTGTACCCAATGACTTGTGTGAAGATGGCAATATATATTGGGTGGGAAGTATGTTGGGACCGTATCCCTTGCCAACGCATCAACACTAGCTCCATTCAAGAGAGACAACACTCGAAGGAAGCCATAAGGAAAACAATAAACTACCCCCATAGCCACCAAAACTTGTGCTTGCGAGGATTTTCCATATACATCATGGAGACAATGGCATAAAAGGAAATGCTTATTTAGGAATTCACATTCTTCATGGACATTGTAAGCCTTCGTTAAATCTATCCACTCAACAAAATGTGGATTGTTAAGAATAGGTAGTTAGAAGGACCATGGGTTAAGGCCTTTTGTATAACGACAAACAAAAATGACTCAAGCATGCTAGTCGTAACCCGATTTCACAATTGAAAACATTTTGGAACCAATTGTTTTACATGATTCGCTTCAATGAGACCTATCAACCATTTTTGTGAATATGATTCATTTCTTAATTAACACTACCTATGAATATAATCAAGCATCCTCGATCTTATGATATAACACCTAAAATGTCTTAGTCGTGGGTTTGTCCCCATGAGGAGTTTCCCAAATTATTCTTATCCATTCGCCCCTTTATAGATAACACCGGTGTGTAACTTTGGACATGACATATAACAATCTCATATACGCAAAGATCGACACTCGAACTAAAAAATTGCACTACAAAGAATCGGGAATTGGATGGTAAAAGCCTCAAACAATTGCATCATCAATCAAAGTCAGGTCAAGATAAGCCTTCATCGAATTCACGTCTTCGATGTGGTTTACGAGGGCACTGGGCAAATACTTGCCAAACTTCTATGTTTGATGTTGATCTTTACCAAAAGTATGGCAAGCAAGGTCAAGATAGGAAACCAGAGGCAAAAACATGAACGATCTCACCATCAATTCTAATATTGGAATATAGTTTTATGTATCAGCCTTTGGATTTTGAGCCTGAGGTAAACATGATTGAAGCCCATGTAATTAATTTGCATACAAGCCATTTTCTTTGTCTTATTGACTACGCCTCAACACACACTATTCTATGTCATAAAGAATTATTTCATCATATTAAAGATGAAGCCCCTTTCGACATCAAGATTATATTTCGTTCTTGTATTGGACAAGGAAGAGGCCCCGCCACTATCCAACTTCCAAGTGGCACTTTCCTGGAAATATGTGATGCTAACTATGCGCCTACCTCACTAAGAAATCTTCATGCATTTGCAGATGTGCGATGCAATGGATACCACTAGATCCTTATACTGGAGAGGGGGAGGAAGAAGATCAATGAATATTACATCTACAAAGTATTGCCAACAATGCACCATTTGCTTTTGTTGACATTATCAATATCAAGGTCTCCGACATTAATACTGCTATGAATGTGCTTACTCGAATTTCGATTTGAGAATCATCGGCACACGTCGTTGAATCTCAAAGGAAGCGTGGACGGCCTATTGCATCAAAAGATAAACAATTAGGAAGAGAAAACCAACAATTGAGGCTAAAATTTAGGTTCCTATAATATCAAATAGGATCATTCGTGAAGAATCTTTTATTGCTAATTATGCTAATTCTAAAGTTAATACCACTACAAGAGGTTAATGATATCTTCATTTTCTATGTCGCAACGACTTTCATGAACGAATCAGATCCTCAAACTATTCAAGAAGCAAAAGCATCTCCTTTTTGGGATAAGTGGAAAGAAGCTATTCAGGTTGAGCTAAATAAATAGTCTTCTCAAACAAGGAGTTTTTGGTAAAATTCAAGAGACGCCTATTGGTCATACACTCTTTTGAGATATCAAGCTCAACTAGTTTAATCTAGTTAGTCAACACATGTAACTTAGTAGTTACCTAGATCGAATCTAGTTAATGTGTTGACCTTAAGCCTTTAAATAGGACCTTGTACTTAAGTGGGATATTCTAGATCCTCCACTCCTTAGTACATTTAATGTAGGACTTACACATAAGTACCTATGTTCTACCCACACATGTGCACCTTTGCACATGGGTTGTATATATACCTCATTGTGGGTATTTTTTATGTTGATGACACTTTTCAATATAGTCAATCATCCCCCATTTATCTTCGCGTTCATAAGTGTAACTTCCTCTCTCTCTCTCTTCCTCTCACACACTCTCACGCGCATATCATACTAATCTCCCGTTGCTTAACGTAACCATATAATTAGTCTCTAATTAACCCTAGTTAATCACCTAATTACTTAACACACTTATTGGCTATCGTTAGGTTTTTGTGCAAAAGCGTCACGATAAAGTTATGGATGCAACAAGTTTTCGTTGGCTGATTCATTTTACTGTTCAACGAAATTGTCATATGCATCTCAGGGATGTGGTTACACCTTATCTTTATGGTGATTTGGATAAAGATATATACATGAAGATACCCGAAGAACTTTGCAACTGTATGCAGCTTGGAAAATTTCGCAATTCATCGATCAAGTTATCATAATCTTAGAGAATTTGTCATCATCACAAATTATGTTGATGATCTCAATATCATTGGGATATCCAATGTTATTGAAGACGTTCTTGTTATGCTTAGCCGCCAATTTGAAATGAAAGACGTCGGTTTAACGACATTCTACTTGGGTCTTTAGATCGAGCACCTATATAATGGAATTCTTCTTCATCAGAGCTCTTATATCCATAAAATATCAAAACGGTTTTCCATGGATCAAGCTCATTCTATTAGAACTCCTATGGTAGCGCACTCTCTAGATCCTTCTCGTGACCCATTTCGGCCAAGATCTTCTAACGAGTCAACATGGGACCACAATATCCTTACATGGCTACTGTTGGTGCACTTATTGTCAACTGTTGGGTCGTTACAAGGAATGTGAGCGACATAGTAATAGGGCAGATAATCTAATAGGAAGAAAATAGATTGTGAGTACCAAGGAGAGAGAGAGAGAGAGAGAGACTCAAGAAAATATCATTCGAATGAAAAGAAAGACCTTATGCAGCAAATTCGATGGCAAGATCTTCTAACGAGTCAACATTGGGACCACAATATCCTTATATGGCTAATGTTGGTGCACTTATGTAATTGGCCTAGTTCGGATGTGTACCCTGCCTCAAGGTGGCACAAATTCAGTGGCACACATGGTGAATGCGATGAACAAAGTGCTGAGGGATTGCATTATGGGCATCACCATGCCATTTTTAGATGACATCCCGATAAATGGGGGTTTGGAGGACAAGAAGGACGAGTCAGTAAAAGAGGATGGATGCCGGAAGTTCGTGGCCAATCACATCACCGATTGCGAGAAGATATTGCACAAGCTCAAAGGTGCGCGACTCACCTTCTCGGAGAAGTGGGAATTCAGACACTCCGAAATCTTGGTGGTCGAACACCTGTGCGAACCATACCGTCGGAAACCCCGATCTCTGGGATGGTTTCCAGATGCACGACTTCCAACCTGGCAATGCTCAGGTGGATCGCGTACATTAAGTCCCTCGATCTGGAGATTCGGCACATCTCTGGAAAGGATAATGCCATGGCCAACATGCTATCGAGAGCATGATACGACGACGAGAACGACATGGTATCAAAAGACGAGGATGTCGGCGTGGACTTCTTCGAGTCAGCTTAATTGTCGGTAAATAGGCGAAGCACTCCAACCTTGAACGAGTTCAACGAGGATGATTACGATGGGGAGTGGCTTCGTATAGGACGGTTCCTAAGCACGATGACGATTGATGTAGCGTGGACAAAGGAAGAGGTCGGTCGAATACGGAAGAAGGCTTACAAGTTCTTCTTGCAAGACAGGGTGATTTGGCGGCATTCGAAGAGGCGGAACAACCCACCATTCCGGGTGGTGACGCAAGCGGAAGACCCGTCATTGTTGTTGGAGATCCACGAGAGTCCTTGGTCCGGACACCGGGGAACGTGGGTGACTTTCGAAAGGCTGAAAGAGAAGTACTGGTGGTCGGGGATGTACAAAGATGTGCATCATTTTGTGTCAATGTGCGACAGTTGCCAGGTACATTTTGGAGTTGGCATTGGGACAAACTGCACCCGACCTACCTGTCGACCATTCACTTTAAGTGGATGGTTGATATAGTGACGATGACGATGGTGTAGGATAGATGCAGTACATGGTGCTAGCAAGAGAAGACGCGATGAACCAGGTAGAGGGTCGAGCATAACTGAACAAGACGACTACAACGGTATGCCTGTTCCAGATTGAGGATGTGAATTGTTGGTACATGTTAGAGTGATGATCTAATGTAAGCATATGATAAGGATATAAGATAGATAAATAAGAAAGGAGAGAGAGAAAGAAGGGTGCCAATCCACCTGACCACCCTCGAGCGAAGGGATCGAGACAAACTCGAGCCTCGATCGGGGTCCCTTACCACCGTCTTGGCGTCGAGTCATACCTAGTGTTGCGCACTCGCTACAAGAGTTGACCCACCACGAAACAGAGTATCGACGTAGTCAAGAGATGATGAAATGAGGGTAGCTAGGCCTCATATTTATAGCAAGACCCAAGGCCCCCAAGCAAATTCACACTTGGCCTAATGGGTTGTCTCAATCCCGAGGATTAAAAGTAATTCTCCGCATCTTTACTCTCTCGTTTAACCCTCACACTTATCCACGTGTATAGAATACTACGGTAAATTCTCACCACGGGATATTATATGTCATGCCCGTAACAGTACGGTGTCGTGTGGTTTTTCACACACGATATGAAAACTAGTAAAATAATTATTTATGATTAGCTTAATATATTGATATGGAAAGATAGATGTGTTCAAGAGCTTCATAATATATTTTACTACGCATGAATTGGATAAATATGTATCAAGTTATGTGAGTGAGAAGTTTGAAGAGTAAACGAAAAAAATACAAAACTATGAGATATCCCACATAGATAGGTCAACATTGGAACGCAGGATATATAAGGGAAACCAAAACATATTAAATCAATCAATGTGTGGAGCACAGAATGTTCAAGGTGACTTAGGCTACATTGTGTGGTGTGCACGCTTCGGTCGAACGCGCGTATGCACGGTTGCGAGGACGTTTTTGGGCGTATGAGTGTATGCACGGTCGCGTTGATGTTTTCGGGTGGCCGCATGGACGAGCGCACGGATGCGTACACGGCGTGGTTGGGACGCGCGTGTGTGCGGATGCATACATGGTGCGGGTTGGATGCACGCGCGCGTGGATGCGTACACGGCCCGTCTTGATGCTTCGGGCGTACGCGCGTATGCACGGTTGAGTGGACGTTTTCGGGCGTACGTGCGTATGCACGGTCGTGTTGACGTTTTCGGACATGGTGCGGGTTGGATGCACGCGCGCGTGGATGCGTACACGGCCCGTCTTGATGCTTCGGGCGTACGCGCGTATGCATGGTTGAGTGGACGTTTTCGGGCGTACGTGCGTATGCACAGTCGTGTTGACGTTTTCGGACATACGCGTGCGTGCAAGTTTCGGGCATACACGTGCACGACCGCGTGGACATTTCAAATGGACGCGTGTATGCGAATGCGCGCACAGATGCGTACACGGCACGGTCGGGATGCGCGTGTGTGCGGATGCGTACACGGCCCGTCTTGACGCTTCGGGCGTACGCGCGTATGCACGGTTGAGTGGACGTTTTCAGGCGTACGTGCGTATGCACGGTCGCGTTGACGTTTTCGGACATACGTGTGCGTGCAAGTTTCGGGCATACGCGTGCACGACCGCGTGGACATTTCAGACGGACACGTGTATGCGAACGCGCGCACAGATGCGCACACGACACGGTCGGGACGCTTCGGACGTACGCGCGTATGCATGGTTGAGTGGACGTTTTCGGGCGTACGTGCGTATGCACGGTCGCGTTGACGTTTTCGGACATATGCGTGCGTGCAAGTTTCGGGCATACGCGTGCACGACCGTGTGGACATTTCAGACGGACGCGTGTATGCGAACGCGCGCACAGATGCGTACACGGCACGGTCGGGACGCGTGTGTGTGCGGATGCGTACACGGTGCAGCCGCGTGGATGTTTCAGACGGACGCGTGTATGCGAACGCGCGCACAGATGCGTACACGGCACGATCGGGACGCGTGTGTGCGCGGATGCGTACACGGTGCAGCCGCGTGGATGTTTCAGACGGACGCGTGTATGCAAACGAGTGCGCGGATGCGTACACGGCGCGGTCAGGACACACGTGTGTGCGGATGCGTACACGGTGCAGGTTGGACGCGCGCGCGTGGATGCGTATATTGCGCGATCGGGACTTTTGCGCGCGGACATGTCTACGGTTTGGTTGCGACGCATCTACAGATTGCGCACGGGCTAAACTTTATGGATGATTGTGTTATTTGGCCGAATTATACGAACAGTCACATGCAACCAAAACCCAAGGCCATGCAACTAAAAGTAAAAGGCATGCATCTAAAAATGGAAGCATGCAACTAAAAGTAGAGGCCATGCAACTAAAAGTGGGCATGCAAAGTAACATTGGGGAGGAGGATCAACAAAGAGCTTGATATATGTCCCATTTTTTCCCACTGGTTTTTTTTTCTTCCTTCTTCTTCCCTCTCGGATTCGAGAAACAAATTATCTCACATATTGATATCAAACTCCTAGCTTTGTTTACTGGATCTTTCTTGTCAAAAATTATCTCTTGTATTCATATAGGACCACTCCTTGCATGGTTGTTTGCTCCTTTCTTTGAAAAATTAATCTCTCATTTCCATACCCAACCCATTCTAACACGATTCTGAAATTATAAAGAATCGATTTTCTTTTGCAATAAACTATGATTTGTCTCTCCCACTTGTCTTATGCTTAAAACTTGCTTGTGTTGTACGTGTTGCACTAAATCCTTCTAGTCCAGAACCCCGACGGTTCCGTCTCACAATCCGCACATAGTGACGGATTTTCACGACATAATAAAGTGGTGAACCCGACGTGAAAGAGGCGGTAGGGAGGATATCAAGTGCAACAATGGCTTCCACAAGCAGAACTCAAGGAGAGGAATTAACGAAAGGCATGGTGTTCGTAGTGGAATACATGCTGAAGGTGAGAGATCGAGAAGCTTTAATCGACAAAGCTGTTGATCGTACGGTCGAGATAGCTGGACGATTTGGTGGCAAGAACATCACGGATTTTCTTGCTACCTATCAGAACGAGATGCAACAAAGGGATGTCAATGATCTCAAACAAATTTCTAGCTTCAAACATGTGGTGGAACCAGGGATCCGCGAGCGCGTCATGGAGATCCAAAACGAGCATGCAACTTAGGTGGAGTTCGAAAAGGCGCTTCTCGCTGAATACATGCTTGAAGACGCATCACGGATGACTCGACATACGCTAATGTCTTGGATTGAGAAGAAAGGGAAGAATATGTGTGCGTCTGGAGTTTATGCCGAATTCGACCAGAAGTATAACCGACTTCCGAGTGTTGATCAACGAGTTCTCGATGGAGATAAAGTCCTACTATTCCTTAAGGCAGTGGATGCGAAAGATTGGCGTGAATTGGGTAACTTTTTGGAGGATGAAACACAACCAAATGGCTTGGTAGCGGACTGGGCGGCGGTGAAGAAGGCTTGTAGTCGTCTTGATAAGCGTCGACAATGGCAAGAGGAAACTGATATGGAGAATCCACAATCGTGGAGTAGGAAGGTACCTGTGACGATCGAGTCTAACAAGCCGATCAACAATTTCGACAAGAAAGCGATGGAGGAATCTATAATCGAAGAGCTCTCCAAGAAGTTTGAAGCGGTATTGCTGGCCAACTTAGGTCGATGCGGGCCGAAGGGAAAAGAAGCGTATAGATGTGTGTGGTGCGACAGCTTTGAGCACTCGCGAAGGGAGTGTACTGATTTGCAAGACGCAATTCGCAAGAATGTCGTCTATTTGGACGGCAACATGATCCACTCAAGTGAGACCCGAAAGCCACTACGAGTGAACTTCAGAAGAGGCGGGCTGAAAAAGATCGTGGAAGAGGAAGATGCTAGGCATGTGGAAGCCATGCACTACGCCGCATCGACGGGAATAAGAGTCGGAAGAGAGAATCTAAAGATGATCAAGTTGGGAGTTGGGTTTTGGCCAACAGTATTCGAGTGTGAAAAGAAAGGAAAAATAGATTTGGAGGATCTAAAACATGTTGATCAGAATGTGTGACAAGTTACCGGATGGTCGGATCCAGTTGACGAAACTCTTGTTGAAGAGAAGAGGAAAAGAACCGGTGAAGAAGATGGCACATCAAAGCGTCATAATACGAGGAATGCATGGAAAGAAGGACAAGCCCAACCTACGCCACGAAAAGAGATAGGAGAAACAAGCATGAAGCCCGATGGATCGAGCCAACCTTGTCGGATGGAAGTCGATGAATCTGTGAAGAAAGGAAAGGAACGAGTGGCACCGACTTACAAGCTAAGGTCGGACATAGAACAAACAACCAACTTGCGGAAGGTCCTTGAGGAGAAGGTTTTAGATAGTCATGTTGACCTTACTTTGAGAGAGCTATTTGGGATTGCTAAGAAGGAGTTCCACGATACTATTGCGGACTTCATTAATCGGAAGCGGCAACAATCGGATGAAGAAGAGGTGAAAACAAGTGTCATAACCATGGCAAGATCCGAAGAGGAGGAGGAAGAAGAAGTGATGGCGGACAACCATTACTCTCGGCCTCACTGGGCAAGAGCGACAACAGAGACGCCGGTGAAGATCAAAGAGAAGAAGGAGATCGTGGTAGCCTTGATTGACCATGGTTTGGAGATCAACCTCATGTCGAACGAATTCTACAAGAAAGGAAGATGGACGATCAATACAAACCACGGATGGAAGATACGAGTGGCAACGAAGGCCACAGAAGACTTGTACGGAGCTTGCCCCAATGTTAAAGTCACAATTGGAGCTGTGGAGATGGATCAACACTTCTTTGTGCAAGACTCGGCTTCACATCCCGTCATCCTAGGACAACCATATATCACATCGTCCCGGATGGAGACTAAGGTGTTCGATAATAGAGTGGCCTTCGCGCGAGTCAAGAGCCTTGACAATCAAAGATCTGTTCAATTCCTTACTGTGCGGGCTAATCACGAAAGGAACCGAGATAGCCTTGGAGGCGAATCCTCGGATTTTTAGAGCGGACTATTGAAGCGTGGGGCACGAATAGTTCGAGCAATCATAAGTCCCCACAAGGAAGCGAAATTAGTGGATTGCAAGGAGAAGCAACATGTGTGACACCTAGTGGCGCATGTAAACTAACACTACTCAACAAGAAGGACAAGCGTAAGATACAAGACTTCGAGAAGATGCTGAAAGAAGAAAGCATAATCGAAGAAGAAGAATTCGTGTCTCATATTCTAGAGGAAGCCTCATTTAATGACATCATCGGCGAAATCGAGGAAGTCGTGGACTTGAGCTACCCTCACAATCAAAATGTGATTTTGGTTAACTCCGTCAACGTGTACACTATCATCGATGAATATCATCGAGACATCTTGATGGAGGAAGCTGAAGTCAACACAAAATATAAAACGGTGGATAAGAAGATCAAGCCAGTTGCGGTTCCGCTACCGGAAGATAGCTGGCAGAAGATGAAGGAAGTTGCTAATGATCCGAGCTTAAGGGATCCAAAGGCAATAGGTCATGAATGTCTTCACCAAAGAGACAAAAGGGAAGCTACAAGTTGGAAGGGAAGATTTCCTTCTCCCTGAAGAGGAGAGAGTGTTTCGCGGGATGCTTGAGAGACATGGGAAAGCCTTCGCCTTCTCTCCACAAGAGATCGGATGCGCCGACCCAAAGATAATAGAGCCGATGGTGATTTTTACGGTGCCGCATGTACCTTGGAACCTCAAGCCGATACCGGTTCCAAGAGCTCACATTCCAAAGATGATTGAGCTTCTAAAGGAAAAGGTTAGGATGGGAATTCTTGAGCCATCCAATGCTCCCTACTCTAATAGATGGTTTACGGTGTTGAAGAAGAACGGGACCTTACGCTTTATACAAGATCTCCAACCCATCAACAAGGTGACGATCCGAAATACCGGAATTGGTCCAAGCGTGGATGAATTTGCCGAAGCCTTCGCGGGAAGATCGATCTATTCCATTGGTGATCTCTACTCGGGCTATGATCAGTTTCATTTGGCCGTCGATAGTAGAGACATAACGACAATGAGGACGTTGATCGGGTTGGTAAGGATGTGCACCTTACCCCAAGGTGCGACAAATTTCGTAGCCCACATGGTGAATGCCATGAACAAAGTGTTGAGGGATTGTATCCCTGATATCACAATGCCCTTCTTAGATGATATTCCAATCAAAGGATGCTTGGTGGAAGAAAAGGATGAATCGAAAGATGAAGATGGTTGCCGAAGATTCATCATCGATCATATAAAGGATATCGAGAAGGTGTTGCAAAAGCTTGAGGATGCAAATCTCACGTTTTCGGGAGAGAAGTCTGCATTCGGTCAACAAAAAATATTGGTAGTAGGACATTTATGTGGGTCTTATGGCCGGAAGCCATCTCCATCCAAGGTGAACGCTATTCAAGAGATGAAAGAAGAATGTGTGTCTCAAACAAAGGTGCGAAGATTCTTGGGAGCATGTGCATTCTATCACATATGGATTCCACATTATGCTCATGTCGCTAAACCATTGTATGGATTACTAAAGAAAAGGAAGAAGTTCGAATGGGAAGATGAGCATACCTACGCGGTTCAAAAGCTAAAGAAACTATTATTGGAAGCTTCGGCACTGCGAAAAGCCGACTACACCGAAGGTACCCCGATATATGTAACGGTGGATACAAGCCCAACCGGAATTGGATGGGTGATAAACCAAGAAGACAAAGAAAAGAATCGGTATGCAATCTGATTCGGTGCAAAGGTGTTAACCGAAAGACAAAGGAAGTATGCCCAAGTAAAGAGAGAGCTATGGGGAATAGTATCCGCGGTTAAAACCGATCGTGACTACCTTATCGGAACAGAGGTCATAATTGAGACTGATTGTCTGCCTATTCTTGGAATGATATCCGGTTGTGCTACACCGGATATTACTATGCTGCGATGGATTGCCTATATCAAGTCCCTCAACCCTGAGATTCGGCATATAAATGGAAAGCATAATGTGGTGGCCGATATGTTGTCAAGGGCGAGGTATGAGGGTGAAGAATATTTGCACTCCGATGAAGAGGATGTTGGCCTAAACTTCTTTACGATTTCTTGTGCTCGGGTGCTAGCAGTGTTCAAAGTAGAAGATTATGAGGGTGAATTCATCGAAATTGGCAAATACTTAAACTCTCTTACAAAAGATGAATCATAGTCAAAGGAAGACTTCTACTGAATTAGGAAGAAGGCCTACAAGTTCTTCCTCAAAGAAGGACATCTATGGAAGTTTCCAAAGAAGAAGAATGGAACTCCACTTCTAGTGGTGCGCAAGAAACAAGATCAACAAACACTGTTAGGAAACATGTCCCTCCGGATGGGAAGTGAGAAGAACAGTACTGATGAGCAAACTCGGCCGAGGCCGAAACCGGATGTGGGAGACCCGGCTACGGAAGACTCGGTGAGAACCGGATGACAAGTACTCGGCAACGGAAGACCCGGTGAGAACCGGATGACGAGTACCCGGCAAGAGCCGGATGGTGAAGACCCGGTGAGAACCGGATGACAAGTACCCGACAACGGAAGACCCAGTGAGAACTGGATGACGAGTACTCGGCAAGAGCCGGATGGTGAAGACCCGGTGAGAACCGGATGACGAGTGCCCGGCAAGTTCCGGATGATGCAGGCCCGGTGAGGAGCGCTCACTGGATGAAGGGACATATTCGTAAATATGTCTTCTGAGAGTCCATCGGGGCTATATTTGTAAATAGCCGAAAAGTCATATTAGTATAAATATGACTTAGGGCAAACTTATTGAGAGAGTGTTGTTGTCATTCTTGTTGGCGCAAGATTAGAGCGCGTAACAATGTGCAGAGAGAGAGAGAGAGAGAGAGAGAGAGAGAAGAAGAGGTCGTTGCCTCTGTTGTAACCGCCGCCTGTGGTGAAGATAGCAAGCTCGAGGTCGTTGCCTCAATGCTCTACTATTGTACATTCTGATATAGTGATAGTTTGCAGTCTATGGGCTGTCGTGGTTTTTCCCTAGTTTGGGCTTTCCACGTAAACATCCTGTGTACTCTTCTCTCCTTTGTGTCGCGTGTATTCATTCCCGTTTTCTGTGTATGATTCTAAGCTCGGTTGTGGCCGAGCATTGCACATAGAGAGCGTGTAGTTCCTGTCAAACACTAATTGCTGAATTTCATGATAGTGTGTGGGCAGGTCATTGAGGTATATGGGCAACATTTGCAAAGCTCAAGGAGAAGTATTGGTGGCCGGGTGTTTACAAAGATGTAGCAAGCTATGTTGAAACATGTGAACAATGCCAATTATACTCGAATATTCAACATAGGGATGAACTTCATCCGACATATCCATTATCAATGCACTATAAGTGGTTGGTAGACATAGTGGTTATGCCGATGGGATTGGGGCAAATGAAGTATCTCGTGCTAGCAAGAGAGGATCTCACCAACCAAGTAGAAGGATGAGCGCTAAGGAATAAAACAACTTCGGCAGTTTGTAAGTTTCTCCTTGAAGATGTTATTTGTCGATACGGATGTGTTGGCAAAATAGTAGTTGATAGGGGAGAATTAGATGTGAATGAAGCTAAAGAATTCTTTTCAAGAATAGGCGTCGAACTATCGCTCACCATGGCATACAACCCGGACGCAAATGGGAAGGTGGAACGAGGACATAGTCCGATTGTAAAAGCTCTAGCAAAGGCTTGCGACGACAAGATGGGGAATTGGCCACGATTACTACCTGTTAAGTAATTAGGTAATTAACTAGGGTTAATTAGAGACTAATTATATGGTTACGTTAAGCAGCGGAAGATTAGTATGATATGCACGTGAGAGTGTGTGAGAGGAAGAGAGAGAGAGAGGAAGTTACACTTATGAACACGAAGATAAATGGGGGATGATTGACTATATTGAAAAGTGTCATCAACATACAAAAATACCCACAATGAGGTATATATACAACCCATGTGCAAAGGTGCACATGTGTGGGTAGAACATAGGTACTTATGTGTAAGTCCTACATTAAATGTACTAAGGAGTGGAGGATCTAGAATATCCCACTTAAGTACAAGGTCCTATTTAAAGGCTTAAGGTCAACACATTAACTAGATTCGATCTAGGTAACTACTAAGTTACATGTGTTGTCTAACTAGATTAAACTAGTTGAGCTTGATATCTCAACATGCCCCCTCAAGCTCAAGTGTGAGGCGTCCAACGTCCGATTTAGCTTCCTTCGGCTTCGTCGACATCGGTGCGGCTTGTGGCTTTCTTCGCGGTGTTGCGCGACTTTCTTCGTGTTGTCGTGTTATTACGCGTGTGCGTGTAGAAGGGGCGGGACCACAGGGGTCTCGGATGAGGGAGAAGAGGGAGGCCAAGAAAACTGACACCGGACACAACCCGGTTGCAACCGAACACGAGAGGGAGAGAGAGAGAGACAAAGGAGAGGGAGAGTGTGCGTGCAACACCGACTCTTATGTATAGGAAACAACGGAGGGGAGCTATGCACTCGACACCATCAGAGACACCATTATGCACAAACAGACACGAATATATATATATATATATATATTAAGGGGAAGATACAACCCCGGCTTCGAGCCAGACCAAGGTAGGTTACGTTACAACAACAGTCTGCCATCAAGCCGCCGTCGGGGGAGCTCTCGGGCTCGTCGCACCGAGCGGGGTCTTGCACAAGAGGCCGAGTAGAAGTAAACCCCCACAGAACATACAAGCTCTTCATTGGGCCAAAACCCTAAACAAACATGGAGGGGCAAAAGAAGGAGAAGAGAGGATGAAACCCTAAACGAAATAGGGCGAAGACCCAAGTACAAACCCTAAGGGAACAAGAATAAGATGAAGAGGAAGAACTCTACCAAACCTTAGACCTAAGTGGTATACCCTCCTAACTCAAAATGGGCAACCCCTCTACAAGGGACCATCCCTTTGTTTTATAGAACAAGGAGAGGGATGCGTTACAATGTGGGATAAATCCCAACTTACATGGGATTCTTTGTCTCGACTTGAATCCTACTATTCACACGTTTTACAAGGGTAAGTGCACATGGTGCACTCTGCCGATTCTTCTGATATCCCCCGGTTTCTCACTATGGCCCGGAATCTTCACGACATCCGCCCCCACCAAACCGCACGTCCATCGGTACGTGCTGAGTCTGGCGAAAGGTGAAAGATTTGGGCCGGTCAGAAACCGGTCCTCCGTGACCTGCATCCCGGCTCGCCGCGTCGACCGTTGCTGGTTTGAACCGTCTGCTCCGGTTTATCCTTCGCGCTTGCCTCTTCGTAGGCTCGTTCGACATAGGTCGTCCACCGCGATCTCGTAGTACGCAGGCCTCGTTGTTGGTCCTTCTTTCGACCGCATGCCCGTGTTCTCGTTCTAGCACCTCCGTGTGCCGCACCTTCTCCTTTCCTTGTTCGGCACTGCCTGTGCCGAACGTCGTCCCGTACTCGTGCTTCGCTTTGGCCCTGGACGGCCACACGCACGTCTTCCGTTCCGCTTCCGGGTGTGCCCCTTTTTGGCTCAACACACTGCTCCTTAACCGGGTGCCCATGGCAGCTCACCGGGAGATCACCCTTGCCGTGTCCTGGCCCGCATGGCCTCCTTCCACGTAAGGCCTTGGCTGGTCGATGCCTCTACTGTTGCCGCCCTTGTCCCCTTGCCGCCACCTTCCATTACCCTTGGTGGCACGTTGCCACGTTGGCCGAACAGCCGGGGTCTTCGGCAGGTGTGAAGGATCGTTCTCAAGCCTCCGTTTTGTTGGGTCACCGACTCTCGTACCAAACGCATCTGATCTTTGTCTTGCGGACTCTGCCGGTTGGGTCCGTATCCGGTTCGTGGCCGCCTCACCGGCCTTATACCTCCTTTCGCTCTATTTTTCGTCGTCCGATCACGTTCTCCTGCCACCATCGATCTCTCCTATAGGACTCACGTGGGCACACGGGCCAACCGCCGGATCGGTGTGAGGATCTTCGTGGGACCTTCCCCGTTTGCAGTCTCGGTTGCCCGCCTTGCCGCCACCACCATTCTTCCATCTCTAGGTCTCACGCCGGCTCTCGTTGCTGGCTGCCGGAGTGTCTAGAACCGGTGGCTAAGGTCGTGGCAACACCGCTCGCCGTTTTCCCCGACCTCCGCGTCGGCCTCATCAACTGGTCACGTTCACCTGCCGCCACCGATCTCTCCTATAGGACTCACGTCGGCACTCGAGCCGATCGCCGGATCGGTGTGAGGATCTCCATAGACCGCCCTTTCCTCCTTCGGTTGCCTTCATCCCCTCGCCGCCACCGTTAGTATCTTGGTCTTACGTCGGATTCGACGCCGACCGCCGAAGTCTCTAGAACCGGTGTGAAGGATCCTCCTCGGGCTCTTCATATCTCAGACCCTTATCCCGGGTCGTCTCTCTCCACATGTCGAGAGGGTGGCTCGCTCCACACCCTCTCCCGTGGTACCGACGTACCGTGTTCCCGGCCTCTTCGTAGGCCTGCTCTCTTCCTCCCTTCCGGAATGGTTATCCAGAAGTCCGCTCCGCTCGGTTCTCATCTGGGTTTGTCTGTCATTCTCTGGATTGCCGGGTCCTGTTCTCTTGCCACCACTGTTAGTATCTTGGTCTTACGTCAGATCCGATGCTGACCACCGAAGTCTCTAGATCCGGTGTGAGGTGACCCATAGGACCGGTCTTCGTTCTCCGCATCCGTCCTTTGTACTTCTCCCGAACTCGTTGTCACTCTCCTTGTTGCGTTCCCGCCTCCATCTTCCATCTCTTTCGGTCTCACGTTGCCACGCCGACTGAACTGCCAAAGTCTCCGGTCAAGATGTGGGGACACCGATTTCGTAACGACTCCCGCCGACTCATCCAGGGCCACCGACCCTTTTAGTGGTGTTGGTGGATAACATCCGCTCTATGATCGATCAAACCCCGCATGGGCTTGATTCTCTAATGTCCGGAGTTAGAACTCCGATGCCGATCCTGCCAAACTCGTTTTGTACCCTCGATCATCTCCTTCCCAATTCCCGACCTTTGCCCGATTGGTCTTTCTCCCCATGTAAAAGAGGGCGGCTCGTTCCGCACCCTCTCTCGTATCGGCACCCTCATGCCGATTCTGGCCCCGGTCGGAGAATCCACGACCGGATCGCGCTCCAACTGAATCAGAGTGTCGCGTTGTTCGGTCCCCGGTCGGGTCGTTTCTTGGTCGACCTTCTCGCGGGCCACCTCCCATCCTTCTTCGTTGGCATCATGCCAGGACTCCTCGATACCGTCATCCATCTCTTCGGTCTCACATGGGCGTAAGGGCCCGAATGCCGAGTTCTCCGGAATCGGTCCCGAGGGCTCTTGTCCGTTCCTTCCCCGTATCGTCTCGCCGGTGATTCTCGGTCTCTCACCGCCACCTTCCTCCTCTTGGGACTCACGTGGGCACTCGGGCCCGACTGCCATCGTCTCAGGAGCAAGTGTGGGAAGACGCGTAGAATCGCCCGTCCTATTTACGCCCTTGTCCGTAGCCACCGGCTCCTCCTGTTCGGTGGTCGTCTTCTTACCGATCACGCAAGCCTCGCCTAGGCTTGCTTCTCCAATGTCCGGAGCCTCGGGTTGACGCGCCCGAAACCGCCGGTCCCAATGTTCCGATTCTGCGATCGGTATCTCGACCTTGTCCTCGGCCGTTCTATCTCCACAAGTCGAGAGGGTGTTTTGTTTCGCACCCTCTCGCCTGGTACTGTGGTACTGATCTTCTGCCTTCTCGTGGGGCAAGTTCGTCTCCTCGGCGCCGGCTTGCGGCCTCGATCTTCCCTCTTCCTCGAGCATTGCCTCGTGAGCTGTGTACGCCTCTGCAATCCTGGCCGCGAAGCCAAGCCTTGCCGACTCTCTTTGTCGTTCGGCCTCTTCCTGCTGTGATGGCGCGCCGTCGCGCACCTTCCTCCTAGACGTTTCGGCTCGCTCATCATCTAGCCGTTGGCATACCCTTCCGACCTTCGACCAGTCCTCGGTAAGGCCATTCGCTCCATCCTCGTCTTTGAGCTGAACCCCGATGGCCTCCCATTCCGCTTGGTTGATCGACTTAACGAACAACAAGACTTTGTCCGCCCCCACCAAACCTTGTTCCTGCTCCGGGAGCCGAGCAAGCCGTCGCTCGAACTCTCGGAACGCCTTCGTTGCGCCCTGGTGGGTCTTCACCGATGCAAACCACTGGTCGAAGTCGCGTCGTCCCTGGCTCTTCCGCCGTCCCCCATATGCCTGTAGGAACGCCTCTTCGAAGGCCTCCCACGAACTATGAGCTTCTCGGAGCTCCTTCACTTCCGCGTGCATACAGACGACTACTACCCAGCAGAAGAACTCCAACCTCAACGCCTCGTCTACGTCTCGCTCCTCCATTTCCGTGTTGTAGGCTTCCAAGTAGAATGGGACTTTGTCCCCATTGAAACGACCGACTCTTTCGACCACTCGCTCAACCACTTGCTGCGCTGTCTCTCCTCTTGTTGTTGCTCGTCCAAACTCCCTCACCGCTTCGACAAAAAGTTGCGCGAAGTCGTCTTCCTCCACCTCCATTCTCCCGTGCCGCCCTTCACGTCGGGTTCACCAAATATGTCGCGTTATTATGCGCGTGCGTGTAGAAGGGGCGGGATCACAAGGGTCTCAAATGAGGGAGAAGAGGGAGGCCAAGAAAACCGACACCAGACACAACCCGGTTGCAACCGAACACGAGAGGAGAGAGAGAGACAAAGGAGAGGGAGAGTGTGTGCGCAACACCGATTCTTATGTACAGGAAACAAAGGAGGGGAGCTATGCGCCCGACACCATCAGAGACACCATTATGCACAATCAGACATGAATATATATATATATTAAGGGGAAGATACAACCCCGGCTTCGAGCCGGACCAAGGTAGGTTACGTTACAACAACAGTCTGCCACCAAGCCGCCGTTGGCGGAGCTCTCGGGCTCGTCGCGCCGAGCGGGGTCTTGCACAAGAGGCCGAGTAGAAGTAAACCCACCCCCACAGAACATACAAGCTCTTCACTGGGCCAAAACCCTAAACAAACACGGAGGGGCAGAAGAAGGAGAAGAGAGGATGAAACCCTAAACGAAATAGGGCGAAGACCCAAGTACAAACCCTAAGGGAACAAGAATAAGATGAAGAGGAAGAACTCTACCAAACCCTAAATGGTATACCCTCCTAACTCAAAATGGGCAACCCCTCTACAAGGGACTATCCCTTCATTTTATAGAACAAAGAGAGAGATGCGTTACAATGTGGGATAAATCCCAACTTACATGGGATTCTCTGTCTCGACTTGAATCCTACTATTCACACGTTTTACAAGGGTAAGTGCACATGGTGCACTCCGTCGATTCTTCTGATATCCCCCAGTTTCTCACTATGGCCCGAAATCTTCACGACAACGTCTTCGCGGCTCTCCGCAGCTTTGTTGCACAGCTCTTCGCGGCTTCATTGCGCAACTCTCCACGGCTTCGTGGCGTGGCTCTTCGAGGCTTCGTTGCGCGGCTCTCTGCGGCTTATTCTTCCCCTCAAGCTTGTGACGAAGGCTTGGATCCTTGGGCTCTTGTTTGGCGACTACCTTCATTGCGAGGGCATAGTGATGGGCCATATACTCGTTGTAGGCGTAACGAGTGACTTGGGT
The DNA here is from genome assembly GCF_043228905.1 of Azolla caroliniana. Classification (NCBI taxonomy): domain Eukaryota; kingdom Viridiplantae; phylum Streptophyta; class Polypodiopsida; order Salviniales; family Salviniaceae; genus Azolla; species Azolla caroliniana. The sequence continues at coordinate 2,010,192 of NW_028230452.1, read as the reverse complement.
CTTCGCTCGTGATGAGTGGCGGAGTTTCTCGTTTGTCGATGTGAGCGCCTTCTTTACTCCGGGTGTCCTCATGATGGGTACACTGAACTCACTGTCTAGTGAGCGAGCCGAATCATCCGAATCACGGTCGTTGGGGTGGACCTTGACTTCGTATTCGAGCATCTTACCTTTGCCTTTGTCCGATGTCGAACTTGGCCGCAACGTGTTTTCATCACGTGGAGGCTCTTGTGGGCCAATTAGCTCAGTAGAGCTTGGATTGTCCTTCGGTGGAGGGCTTGGCCGAGTTTCATCATCCGTGTTGGCATTCAACTCTTCCTCGATTGGGTCGGATGGAGTCGCATCGGGCTTATACCAAGATGCTGATTCGTCGAAAACGACGTCGCAAGTTATCCGCACCGCTCGGGTCGAAGGGTTGAAGCACTTGTACGCCTTTTTCGAGGACAAGTATCCTATGAGGATACATTCTTCCGACTTCGCGTCGGGCTTCTCTCGACTTTCGTTCGGGATGCGTACATTCACAATGCTTCCGAACACCTTGAGGTGCGAGTGGATGGGCTTTCTTCCAACGAAGATCTCGGATGGGGTAAGCTCGTGCACACTATTTGTGGTTCATCGATTCATGAGAGAAACGGCCGTGGATGCCACTTCCGCCCAATAGAAGTTCGGCATGTGCTTCTCATGCATCATGGCGCGTGCTACCTTGAGTATTTGCCGATTCTTCCTTTCGGCGACTCCATTTTGTTGGGGACTGTATCGGCATGAGAATTCTCTACGAATGCCTTCACCTTGGAGGTAGAAGGTGAACTTGTCGGAGAAGTACTCCTTTCCTCCATCCGATCGTAGGCATCAAATGTGCCGACCGGTTTCTTTCTCCACTTGACTTTTGAGCCTTTGAAAGTGGGAGAGCACTTCACTCTTCTTCTTCATCGGGTATATCCACGCGTAGCGCGAGTGGTCGTCGATGAAGGTGATGTAGTAGCGGCATCCGCCAAGCGTCTGCGTTTGAGCCGGTCCCCATACGTCCGAGTGGATTATGTCAAGGAAGCCTTTGCTTGCGAAGCTCTCCTTTGGGAATGGGAGTCGATATTGTTTGCCGAGTTGGCATGCTTCGCACACTCGGTCGACTCGTTTCGATTCGAAGGCCAGAAGTCCGATTACGACTCCCTTTGATTGCATTCCGCGAAGCCGTTGGAGGTTTATGTGGCCGATTCACTTGTGCCACAACTCGGTCTTGAGACCTTTGGCGTACATGGCTGATTTTACCTCGTTTGAGTCGAGGATGAACAAGCGACCGTCTCTCCGTCCCTTGGCTATGAGTCGGTCGTCTTTCTCGATGAATCAACCTTCTTTGTTGAAGCGGACTTGCATGCCTTGCTCCACGATTTGGCCGACCAAGACCAAATTCTTTGTTATTGTGGGCACGTGCAAGACATTCTTGATGTAGGTTTGCTCGCCTTCTTTCCCGAATGGGACATCACCAATGTGCCGAATGGGATGCAGAGTGTCGTCTTCGGTCTCTATGTAGCCGGGTCGATCCGGCGTTCGCTCTTGGTGCGACATCATGTGGTGCGAGGCGCCGGAGTCTACGAACCACGAGTGTTCAGAGTTGGAGGTGCTTGCGGAGTTTGCGGGATCGGAGGCCATCATAGAGTTCGCTCTATGCCTCATCACGAAGAGTCCGTCGTAGTCTGCGTATTTTGCGTTTGCGACGTAATTCGTGAGTTGCCGGCTTGTTGAAGTCGACTGGCTTCATCTTTTTCGGCACTCCTCTTCGCGATGGCCGATTTTTACACAATAGTTGCACGTAGGTGGCATCGTTCGCTGACCTTGTTCGGCGTGGAAGCTCCCCCTTCTTGTGAATGTTCCTCGATGGCTTCCGTTTCTTTGCCGAAATTGTGAATTCCCTTTGTGGGATAGGTCGAATTGACCTCTTCCGCTTCGACCTCGTCTATGGGCACCATCCATATCGGAGAAGAGCATTTGTCCTTCTGATGTGTTGGTCTTTGATTGAACGTGGTTTTCTTCGACCAATAACATTGATTGGAGGGTGAAGAACGAGGGAGGGGTATCTCTCGCCAAGATTGCCGTTCTCAATGGGTTGAATCGTTGTGTGAGGCCGCCCAAGCATACTTGCACCATCTCGTCTTCATCGATGTTGACGTTGATGGAGCCAAGCGAGTCACAAATGCTCTTGATCTTGGCGGTGTACTCCGTCACAGACATTTCTTTTTGTCGCATGTTGTTCAACTCTTGCCGGAGTTGAAGCTTGCACGCGGATGTGTCTGCGGCGAAAATCTTCTTGAGATTTTTCCACGCCTCTTTGGGCGTCTTGGCGTCACAAATGTGGCTAAGCATGTGGTCGTTTACACATGTTGCCAAGCAATACATTACCCGACTCGCGCCTTGCTCCCACGTTGGGTAGTTGGCGTGTGTGATTTCGGGTTTGTTTTCTTGTGCGCCATTGATGTAGTTCCAATACCCTTGGCCGACGAGGTATTGATTCATCTTGTACTCCCAAGATGAATAGTTGCTTTGGTCTAGCATTTCGCTAGGGAGTGAGCTTCCCATTTGTGTGTTCATGTTAATTGTTGTGTCTTCCGTTTTGTTTTTCTTCTCTTGGTCACGTACACGTCCTTCGTAGCACTACGGTAGCGGATAGCGAATAGCCGAGATTTGTCGTCGACGTCTCGAACACACAATCACGAATAAGTGGTGGGCTTAGTGGATTTCCTAAACCACGCGCTCTGATACCATGTTAAGTAATTAGGTAATTAACTAGGGTTAATTAGAGACTAATTATATGGTTACGTTGTCGTAGTGTAATTCGCACACTACGTGAAAAATTACATTTTTGGTTTCTCCGAATAGGATATGGAGTACCCAGTGAGAACCGGAAGGAAGAACCGGTGAGGACTGAAACCGGTAAGGAGACTGACAAGAGCCGGATGAAGAAGGCCGGTGAGAGTTGGTGAGAAATGGACGAAGAGGACCGGTAAGAAGGATTCGGTAAGAACCGGATAAAGAAAACCGGCGAGAACCGGATGAAGCAGAACCGGCAAGAGCCGGATAAAGAAGGCCAGTGAGAGTCCCTCACCAGATGAAGAGACATATTTGTAAATAGAAGAAAGTATAAAATTATATATTACATGCATAGGGCAAGAATCGAACCTTGCACCTCCATGTTAATAATGTAAAGCCTTATCATTATACTAGCGTATTATGAATTTTAAAGTTATACTAAACTTTATCCCATGTAAAATTTCTAGACATGCATGGTACAAAAAGTTATTCATGCATAGACACTCGAGTTAAAAGAAAAGATGAGATAGAAAGCTAATCATGCACATGCAATGTGCATGAAAACTAAAAATAGGAAAAGCATGATGCTTGCATGTGATAAAATTAGACTCTTCCAACACTATATAAGGAAGAGAAAAAGATATATAGAGTTGTTGATTATTTTACAAGGGTTGATTAATAAAATATAATCGTGGGATCCACGAGTTTGCTAACTATTTTTCTCTCTTAATTTGAGTACTCACTAATACTCTATACTCGTGGGATTCACGAGTTTTTCATATCTTCCTTTCTTACAATATATTTCATATTCTTAATTGCCTTAGAATTTTCTTTCCTCCTAGTCCAAAACCCCAGCGGTTCCCACCCGACTCACGCAACGATCCGGAGCCGTAAGGCACGACAACGTTAAGTAGCGGAAGATTAGTATGATATGCACATGAGAGTGTGTGAGAGGAAGAGAGAGAGAGAGAGAGAGAGAGAGGAAGTTACACTTATGAACACGAAGATAAATGGGGGATGATTGACTATATTGAAAAGTGTCATCAACATACAAAAATACCCACAATGAGGTATATATACAACCCATGTGCAAAGGTCCACATGTGTGGGTAGAACATAGGTACTTATGTGTAAGTCCTACATTAAATGTACTAAGGAGTGGAGGATCTAGAATATCCCACTTAAGTACAAGGTCCTATTTAAAGGCTTAGGGTCAACACGTTAACTAGATTCGATCTAGGTAACTACTAAGTTACATGTGTTGTCTAACTAGATTAAACTAGTTGAGCTTGATATCTCAACACTACCTTATGCATTGTAGGCAGATAGAACTACAGATAACATGACTACGGGATATATGCCCACCGAACTCATATTAGGACAAAAACCAATAATGCCTATTGAGCAAAGTGTTGCTTCATGGACATCTTTGCCATGGCAATAGGAAATGAGTCGGGAAGACTTGCTAGCCACAAGGATTCAACAATTAGAACGAAGGCCCGAAGATGTCGAGTTGGCAATAGAACGGTTGCGCCAAGCTCGATTGAAGAACAAGGAGAATTTTGATAGAAAGCATCGTCTTCGACAAAGAAAAATTGAAGAAGGAGATTGGGTTCTTGTCTATGATAGTAGTCTCGATAATCAATATAGCATTGCTCGAAAGTTCGCAAAACGATGGTTTGGCCCGTATATGGTCAAGAAAATAGAAAGCAATGCAACCTATTTTTTAGTGGAGTTAGATGGAACTCGACTTGTATTTTACTACGCATGAATTGGATAATAAGTATCAAGTTATGCGTACACGACGCGGTCAGGACGCGCGCGCGCGTGGAGGGGTACATTGCGCGCAGACGCATCTACAGATTGCACACGGGCTAAACTTTATGGATGATTGTGTCATTTGGCCGAATTATATGAACAGTCGCATGCAACCAAAAGCCAAGGCCATGCAACTAAAAGTAAAAGGCATGCATCTAAAAATGGAAGCATGCAACTAAAAGTAGAGGCCATGCAACTAAAAATAGAGGCCATGCAACTAAAAGTGGGCATGCAAAGTAACATTGGGGAGGAGGATCAACAAAGAGCTTGATATATGTCCCACTTTTTCCCACTAGTTTTTTTTTTCTTCCTTCTTCCCTCTTGGATTAGAGAAACAAATTATCTCACATATTGATATCAAACTCCTAGCTTTGTTTACTGGATCTTTCTTGTCAAAAATTATCTCTCGTATTCATATCGGACCACTCCTTGCATGGTTGTTGGCTCCTTTCTTTGAAAAATTAATCTCTCATTTCCATACCCAACCCATTCTAACACGATTGTGAAATTATAAAGAATCGATTTTCTTTTGCAATAAACTAATGATTTGTCTCTCCCACTTGTCTTATGCTTAAAACTTGCTTGTGTTGTACGTTGTCGCGTTGTTACGCGCGTGCGTGTGAAAGGGGCGGGACCACGGGGGTCTCGGACGAGGGAGAGAAGGAATGCCAAGAAAACTGACACCGGGCACGACCCGGATGCAGCTGAAAACGAGAGAGAGAGAAAGGAGAGGGAGAGCATGCGACACCGACTCTTATGTACAACAAAACAAAGGAGGGGGTTATGCACCCGACACCAACAGAGACACCATTACGCACAAACAGGTATGAGCATGTATATTACAAGGGAAAGAATACAACCCCGGCTTCGGGCCGAACCAAGGAAAGTTACAGCAGCAGTCTGCTGCCAAGCCGCCGATCGGGGAGCTCACGGGCTTGTCGCACTGAGTGGGGTCTTGCACAGGAGACAGAGCAGAAGCAAAACCTAAACAAAACGAACACTCAACCGTCACGACGAGGAAGAAGAAGAAGAGAACCTCCAAGTTAAAACCGCTAACCCTAATCTAACTGTATACCCTCTAACACAAAATGGGCAACCCCTTTCACAAAGGGCGCTCCCTTCCTTTTATAGAACAAGGAGAGGGATGCATTACAATGTGGGATAAATCCCAACTCACATGGGATTCTCCGTCCCGACTTGACTCCTATTATTCACACGTTTTTACAAGGGTAAGTGCACATGGTGCACACCGCCGATTCTCCCAATATTCTCCAATTCCGCATAGGGACGGTTTTCTCCACGACAACGTGTTGCACTAAATTCTTCTAGTCCAGAACCCCGACAGTTCCGTCTCACGACCTACACATAGTGACGGATTTTCACGACAACGGGTGCGTGTGGAAGATCGTAGCCAAGGGGAGCTTGATGCACAAGAAGCCAATGAACTATTCGACCGACTAGGGGCCAAGCTCTCCCTTACGATTAGGATGTGATTTGGCGAACGGGAAGGTCGAACGAGGGCACGAGCCGATTGTCAACAAAACGATAATACGAGCATGCGATAGACGAGTCACAAATTGGCTGAGACTTCTTACATATGCGCTATGTGTTGGGGAAAGGGTCGTCAGTGCAAAAGAACAAACAACATCTGTAATGTTGAAGGACCTGTGTATGAGAATGAATAAAATACAGAGAGAGAGATAGGCACAAAGAAACGCTTTATTTCTTAATAGCAACAGTTACAAATGACCACCACCTTCACTAAAGGTTACAAAGTCACTTTATATAATGACTATCCTAGGGCAACTGCCCTTTATGCTATTTACAAAAATAGCCCAAACTTGGGATGTGCAAAGGAACAATGTGAATATGGCCATTATACACTCGTATTCAACACTACCTCGTAATGGGCGTATACATGGGTTATCTGAAATTACAGGTATATAAAAGGTTTATCGGACATATCAGTTTTGTTCGAGTCGGCAAGATCTGAAGACAGAAGACTGAACCAGTCGGGTTGGAAGAGCTGAAGCCAATCCTCAAAGAGCCGATGTTAGTTGTCCGAAACCATCATGTGCTGTGTGTCCAACTTTAACCAGACCGATTTTTCGTTGCGCCCATTTGGTGCCGAAAGGACCGAAAGCGATCCGCCGAAAGACACTTGGTCATTCCATCTGCGACATCATTGGTTGTGGATATCTTCTCGAGACCGATTTTCCCTGAAATGACGCAGTCCCGAACAAAGTGATATCGAACGTCGATATGCTTGGAGGCATTGTGGTGAACCAGATTTTTTGACAAAGCAACAACACCCTGACTGTTGTTGTAGACAACTGGAGCCGAATCGAAGTTGACTTGTCGAAACGTGTGCACCAGCCGACCGAGCCATAAAGCTTCTTTTGCCGCGTCGGACGCAACTACATATTCCGCTTCGGTCGTTGAGGTGGTTGTGCACTCCTCAAGTTTCGACTTCCACGAGATTGCTCCATTGCCGAATTTGAAACAGTATTCGGTTGTTGATTTCTGATTGTCCACACAGCCGGCGAACTCCAAGTCGGTCTAATCGACTCCGCCTTAGGTTGAGTTCGGGCCAAAAAGAATGTCGTGGTCTTTTGTGCCAGTTAGATATCTGAAAACATGCTTGACTGCGTCCCAATGCGATTGGCCTGGATTGTGCATGAATCTGTTGACGACTCCTACGACGTGAGAAATATCAAGTCGTGTCGCGACCATCACATACATAAGGGAGCTGACTGTCGGTGCATACAGTACTGATTTCATATCTTCCCCCTCCGAACCAGATGTCGGACAGTCTCGTTGAGACAGTCGAAGGTTAATGGGGAGTGGGGTCGAAGTAGACCTGGTCGAGTGCATGTTGAAGCGTTCCAAGACACGTTCGATGTAGTCGGTTTGAGATAAGAAAAGTTGTCGTTTATCGCGATGCCGACTAATCTTCATACCAAGTATGTGTCTTGCCGGACCGAGGTCCTTCATGGCAAACTTCAACCGCAGTTTCCAAACGAGTTCGGTGAGCTCTCCGGCATGTCGGCCGGAGAGTAGCATGTCTTCCACGTAAATGATGAGGAAGACGGGAGACCCGTCTTGAGCTGTTTTGGTGAAGAGATAGTGGTCCTCATCACTCTTGGAGAAGCCGACCGACTGGATGAAGTCGTCGAACTTCTTGTACCACTGTCGGGGTGCCTGTTTCAGGCCGTATAAACTCTTCCTAAGTCGGCAGACTAGATGTTCCTCGCTGGATGGCACAAAGCCTTTCGGCTGCTCCATATAGATTTCCTCCTGTAGGTCACCGTGGAGGAATGTCATTTTTACATCTAGTTGAATCAGCTCCAAGTTGTCGGTGGTCACGACGTCGAGCACGAAACAAAGGGTTGTCATTTTCACCACTGGTGAAAAGATTTCATCGAAGTTGATGCCATGTTCTTGTCGAAATCCCTTCGCAACTAATCTGGCCTTGTACTTTGGGTTGGTCGAGTCGGACGTCTCTTTTAGTCGATAGACCCACTTACACGGAAGAACACGTCGATTCTTCGGTAATTTGACTAAGTCCCAAGTCTTTTGCACGAATGGAGTGCAATTCCGACTCCATCGCCAAATGCCAGGTGGCTGAGTCGGCAGATGCCGATGCTTCTTCATAAGAGTACCTTTCTAGAGGTTGCGGCAGTCTATCGGAACTTCAAGGTATGACTGGATTGGTCGCACCGGGTATAGGTGTCGGATGGTTGGAAGCTGAGTGGCTCGGCTGTGCTGAATCGGTGGATTCAGGACGGGAGGTGTCGGTTGCCCGTGGTCATGATATGGCAAGACTCGAACCCATGACCTTATGCTACATGGGTCGAGCTCTTACCATTAGACTATGAATTGTAATACGTAGGATATTATTTTCATTTATGCTTTATCATAGAAAATTGATGTATATTCCAGATCTCTCTGGAACATTCTAGAAGCTTCAGGATTATTCCTGAGAACACTATAAAAGAGGGCACTAGGCATTATGTTGAACCAAATTGGTTCAACGCCAGTCTTAAGCCTCTTAGCCATTTTGTACTTATCCTTCACATAATATATTGGATGTTATCATCATCTCTCTCTCTCTCTCATCCTCACTATCTCTCTTTTCGCTTCTCTCTTTCTCTCTCTTGGGAGTCTTACGTAGTCCCGTCCTCTTAGTACTAATAGTACTGCTCTTCTTTAGTACTAGTTCCATCTCTGCTTAGTACTATTCCTGACAGTTTGAACCAATTTCTTCCTCCAACCTACTTGTCATTCTCCCTCATCCTCCTACCCTTTTCCCTATACTATGGCTAATGTTAGCGCCCAAGAATATCAATCCGTTTTCTCCGAGCTACAGTGCTTAAAAGAAAAATTTGTTGCCTTGGAACAAGAAAACCAACGGCTAATAGGGGATCTGCAACAAATCGCTCTAGAAAAACAACAAACGCAGCAACAACATGGGGAGTTACCATTACGGGTGCAACAACTCGAAGCGGCATTGCAACAACAAGGATCAAGTCCCCAAGGATTTCATAAAGAGCCAAAGATTGGACTTCCTGTGAAATTTGATGGAACGCGATCGCAATTCAGGGGATTCCTTAATCAGGTACGATTAGTCCTCCAAATGCATCCTTCCCGATACCCCACTGATGCATCCCGAGTCGGCTTAATAGGCACGTTGCTTAGCGGCTCAGTCTTAGCATGGTTCGCTCCGTTTCTAGAAAAACAATCGCCCTTGCTTAATAACTTTGAAGATTTTATTAGTGAGTTTAAAGCCTGCTTTGAAGACAGCGACAACATCAAGACGACGATCAACAAGATCCGGCGATTGCGTCAAGGCGATCGTCCAACCTCTGCCTACGCGGCGGATTTCCGCCTACTCGCTTCAGATATACCCTGGGATGATCAAGCACTAATGGAGCAGTTTCGCTATGGCCTGCGAAACGATGTCAAAGATCTACTTCTAACTTTCCCCGAAGAACCAAAGTCTCTTACGGAGGCAATCAGTCGAGCGGTCCGATGTGACAACCGCCTTTTCGAACGACGTTCGGAACGTCAATTATAGATACCACGCTCTAGGCTGGAGCCCACTTACGTCGCAGTCGCGGGTTAAACCGTTTGCACGAGACATACCTCAAGCAAATACTTCGACACCGATGGAGATCGATACCATGCATCGACTCGGCCCGTTATCGGAAGAAGAAAAGCAACGACGACGTGCAAATCGATTATGTCTTTATCACAATCAATTGTCCCCATAGGCCAAGAAGACAGGTAAATCAAATTGTAGCCTGTAATAACCCGAGTCAATTCTTCCCTTAGGAGTGTCTGATAGTATTAATAGTACTAATAGAGTGTTTGATAGTATTAATAGTACTAATAGCCCAAGTATCTCAAACAAATTTGAAATCCTTAGTCAATTAGATGAAGAGTTAAACGATTGAGTCCAACCAAAATAGGAGCCGTTTGGTTGGACAACCCTAGATCTGTACAACCCATTAGTGGTTCCATTCCCTCCAAGCAAGTTACCAATGTGTTTCTAGCCCGATTCATGGTTAGTACTAAAAGTACTCCCCCAGTACATGTCCTAGCACTTCTAGATTCCGGAGCTAATTCTTGTTTTCAAGAACTACACGCTCCCGATGAACAACGCTCGGTCACAACCGAGCTTAGAATCAAAACACAGAAAAACGGGGAATGAATGCTCGACACAATGGAGAGAAGAGAACACAAGATGTTAACGTGGAAAACCCAAACTAGGGAAAAACCACGGCAGCCCACAGACTACAAATTATCACTATATCACAATGCACAATAGTTAAGCACCGAGGCAACGACCTCGAGCTTGCTATCTTCGCCACAGGCGGCGGTTACAACATAGGCAACGACCTCTTCCTCTCTCTCTCTCTCTCTCTCTCTCTCTCTGTACACAATTACGCACTCCAATCTTGCACCAACAAGAATGACAACAACTCTACATACTAAGTTTGCCCTAAGTCATATTTATACTAATATGACTTTTTGGCTATTTACAAATATAGCCTGATGGACTCTCAGAAAACATATTTACAAATATGTCCCTTCATCCGGTGAGCACTCCTCACCGGGCCTGCATCATCCGGCGCTTGCCGGGTACTCATCATCCGGTTCTCATCGGGTCTTCCGTTGTCGGGTACTCGTCATCCGGTCCTCACCGGGCCTGCATCATCCGACGCTTGTCGGGTACTCGTCATCCGGTTCTCACCGAGTCTTCCGTTGCTGGGTACTCGTCATCCGGTCCTCACCAAGTCTTCCGTAGTCGGGTACTTGTCATCCGGTTCTCACCGGGTCTTCTCACTTCCCATCCGGAGGGACCTGTTTCCTAACAAACTCCCCCTTCACTTCGGCATAGGATGTCTTACTAGTCCGATCCGCTTCCGGCATGCATCCAGCTTGTCGGGTATCAGTACTTTGGTCAACATATCTGACCCATTCTCGACCGTGTGGATCTTCGTCAACGCGAACTCCTGGTCATCTACTCTTTCCCGGATCCAGTGATACCTTCGCTGGATATGCTTTGTCTGGGAATGGTAGGCCGCATTCTTAACAAGGTGGATGGCACTTTGACTGTCGCAATAGAGCCGATATTCATCTTGCCGGATACCGAGCTCACCGATGAAGTCCTTCATCCATAATATTTCCTTGCCGGCTTCCACAACCGCCATGTACTCCGCCTCCGTGGTTGACAACGCAACCGTCTTCTGCAGTCTCGACTGCCACGAAACAGCTCCCCCTGCATATGTCATTACATACCCGAATGTAGACTGGCTGGTATCCACATCGGCCGACATGTCCGAATTAGTAAAACCGTCAAGTTGAGATTTTCCGGAGCCGAATCGGAGATACATATTTGAAGTGCCCTTCAAGTACCGGAGTATCCATTTGACCGCGTTCCAATGCTCCTTGCCGGGATTGCTCATAAACCGGCTCACCACTCCGACTACGTATCCTATATCCGGTCGGGTACACACCATTGCGTACATTAAGCTCCCGACGGCAGAGGCATATGGAACCTTCATCATGTCAGCCTTCTCTGCTTTCGTCTTCGGGCTTTGCTTACCGGATAATCTGCAGTTTGCCGGGAGTGTCGATCCGACCGGTTTCGCTTCTAACATGTTGAACCGTTGAAGCACCTTTGTCACGTACTTCTCCTGTGACAGCCACAATTGCTTCGTTGACCGGTCCCGGATGATATGCATCCCTAGCATCTGTCTTGCCGGACCCAAGTCTTTCATTGTGAAAGTTCGGTTTAGAGCCTTCTTCAGCATCCGTATTTTGGCTTGGTTTCGTCCGACGATCAACATGTCATCCACGTACAGAAGGAGTATCAGGAAGTCGCCTCCTTCGAACTTCTTCACAAACATGCAGTGATCGGCCTGCGTCTTGTGGTACCCTTGATCAGTCATGAAGGAGTCGAACTTCCGGTACCATTGTCGGGGAGCCTGCTTAAGTCCGTACAGGCTCTTCTTCAACCGGTAAACCAGGTGCTCCTTCCCTTTCTCCACGAATCCTTCTAGTTGCTGCATGTAGATCTCCTCTTCGAGGTCACCGTGAAGGAATGTCGTCTTCACGTCCAGCTGCTATACCTCGAGGTCCATGCTTGCCGCTATACTTAGCATCGTCCGGATGGAGGTCATCTTTACTACCGGGGCAAATATCTCATCGAAGTCCACGCCCTTCTTCTGTTGGAACCCCTTCACCACGATCCTGGCTTTGTATCTCGGGGGGTTGCCGGCATCTCCCGATTTCAACTTGTACACCCACTTGTTTCGGAGTGCCCGCTTTGCTTTCGGCAACTCCACCAATTCGTACGTATGGTTCTCATGCAGGGAATCCATCTCATCCTGCATGGCACTTAACCATTTGCGGTTGTGGGTGTCATCCTTCGCCTCTACGAAGCTTTCTGGCTCCCCCTCATCAGTTAGCAGCACATGCTCTGCATTTGGAAATCTCCGGGGGGCCCTTCTCTCTCTGTGAGGATATCTCTGTCTTTGGGCTTCGGTAACCGGGCCCTCCATTCACTCTTCATCCAAATCCGATTCGGGGTCTTGGCCGGTTCCGGTTTCAGCTTCCTCTACTTCTTCTTCTGCCGGTTCGGTATCCTCACCGTAACCGGCTGGTTCCTCGAGTGCTAACCGGTTTCTTGCCGGTTGGGTCTGCTCATCGTAGAATTGATCCTTACCGATCGACTCAAAGTTCATTATCTTCTTCTCCGATTCCTAGTCGGCGACCGTCTTGTCCTCCATGAAGATAATATCTCGACTCTGGAATACCTTCTTGTCGACCGGGTCCCACACTCGGTAGTCGAACTCATCGTCGCTGTAACCGAGGAATATGCATGGACGGGTCTTTGGATCTAACTTTCCTCTCTGGTCCTTAGCTACATGCACGTATGCGAGACACCTGAACACCTTCAGATGCCGGTAGGACACTTCCTTACCGGTCCATACTCTCTGTGGCGTGTCTCCGTCCAAGGGTACTGAGGGTGATCTGTTTATCACATATGTCGCCGTCGACAGTGCCTCAGCCCAAAACTTCTTGGGTAGTTTTGCATGCGCCAGCATACTCCAGACCCTCTCTATTATGGTCTGGTTCATCCTCTCGGCCAACCCGTTTAGTTCCGGCATCTTCGGCACAATAAATTTGAGCCGGATTCCCTTCGAGCGACAGTACTCCTCAAATTGCCCCCAGTATTCACCTCTGTTATATGCTCGAACCCCCTTCAGCTTCCGGCCGACTTCTCTTTCCACTCTCGCGTGGAGCTCTTTGAAGACGGATAGCACCTGATCCTTCATCTTCAACGGTGTGACCCACAGCTTTCGGTTGTGGTAATCTATGAACGTCACGAAGTACTGCGATCTTGCATGTGACTTCGTGCCCACTTGACACACATCAGTATGCACCAACTCCAGTGGTGCATTACGTCTCATTGGTGGCCTTGGTCGGAAGGAGGTCCGGTTTTGCTTACTGGCCAGACAATCAGTGCACTTCTCCAAGTGCACGTTCTTCACTGGAATGAGGTTGTCATCTGCAGGCCTCTTCATCCCCTTCTCGCTCCTGTGACACAACCTTTTGTGCCACAGCTCATTGGCAGTGTCGGATGCCACGTTCACTTCCTTCGGACATAACCGGGCATTCATCAGGTACAACGTGTTTACTTCCGGGCCCGAGCCACAATCAGGCTCCCTTTGCTGAACTTCATAACGCCGTTCCGGATGCTACCCGTGTAGCCTTCATCATCTAGCCAACCGGCTGATATCAGGTTCAGACGAACCTCTGGAACGTGTCGGACATCCTTCAGCAGCATCTTGCATCCGGTTGGTGTTGTCAGCCACACGTCTCTTATGCCGACAATTCGGCATGTACCTTCATTCCCCATACGGACACTGTCGTGATCACCGGCTAAGTAGGATGAGAAGCATTTCCGGTCCGGGGTAAGGTGGAACGACACTCCGGAGTCGACCACCCAGGTCATCTCGTCGCCGGCAAGGTTTAGCTCACTCTCCTCGGTGATGAGCATCAATTCTTCTTCACTTGCCACGATTGTCGTCGTTCCCTTCCAGTCCGGCCCCCTACGGTCTTTACCGTTCCGGTCCGGTGTCCGCTTCGAATCGGTACCGTCGGTTTCCTTGTCCTTTCGGAAATGCCGACAGTTCTTCTAGAAGTGACTCGCCTTGCCGCAATAGAAGCAAGTAGGCCTCCCCCTTGACTTTGACCGTGTCCTCGACTTTTCCCGGTTCTAGGGACTATGGTTCCTTTGTCTTCCGCGTTCCGATTCGGTAAGGAGCGCTTTGGAGTCGGAGCTCGTATCCTTATCTTTCCGACGCGCCTCCTCATCTAGCAAGCTCGACTTCACTCTTGCTAGGGATAACTGTTTCCCTTCCGGCCCGGCGTTGCCCAAGGTGACAACCAACGTCTCCTAGCTATCTGGGAGGGAACCGAGCAGGAGTAGTGCTAGTACCTCATCGGAAAGAGGTACTTCCAATGATGTTGCCTAGTGGATCAGCCCCTGGAAGGCATTCATGTGCTCCGCCATGCTGGAGCCATCTTGGTACCAGAGTCTTACTAGCTTCCGGAATACCGAAACCTGGTTAACAACATTTTTGTTCTGAAATATAATGCCGATCTTCTCCTAGAGCTCATGAGCCTTGCTCTCTTCATTGAAGTTGTTGTATAGGCTCATGTCGATGAAGCACCGTATGTACGCCGTTGTCTTCATGTGCATCACCTCCCATATCGTGGCGTCGATTTTGTCCGGTCTCTTGTCCCCGAACTGAACCGACAACCAAAGATCTTTAACCACGAGCATGTCCCTCATCTTCGACTTCCACACTGAATAGTTGGAGCCGGTGAGCTTGAACATGCCTCCCAACGAATCGTCCATTTTCTGTGTCGTTTCGCTCTGATACCACTTTGGCAGGAACTACACGCTCCCGATGAACAACGCTCGGCCACAACCGAGCTTAGAATCAAAACACAGAAAAACGGGGAATGAATGCACGACACAATGGAGAGAAGAGAACACAGGATGTTAACGTGGAAAACCCAAACTAGGGAAAAACCACGGCAGCCCACAGACTGCAAACTATCACTATATCACAATGTACAACAGTTAAGCACCGAGGCAATGACCTCGAGCTTGGTATCTTCGCCACAGGCGGCGGTTACAATAGAGGCAACGACCTCTTTCTCTCTCTCTCTCTCTCTCTCTCTCTCTCTCTCTCTCTCTCTCTGTACACAGTTACGCACTCCAGTCTTGCACCAACAAGAATGACAACAACTCTACATACTAAGTTTGCCCTAAGTCATATTTATACTAATATGACTTTTCGGCTATTTACAAATATAGCCCGATGGACTCTCAGAAAATATATTTACGAATATGTCCCTTCATCCGGTGAGCACTCCTCACCGGGCCTACATCATCTAGCGCTTGCCGGGTACTCTTCATCCGGTTCTCACTAGGTCTTCTGTTGCCGGGTACTCATCATCCGGTCCTCACCGGGTCTTCCGTAGCTGGGTACTCGTCATCCGGTTCTCACCGGGTCTTCTCACTTCCCATTCGGAGGGACCTATTTCCTAACAGTTTTATGGATCGAAATTTTGCCCAAGCTTCTCAGATACCCTTAAGAAAACTTCCTTGCCCCGCATCTGTAGTAGTCATTGATGGTCGTCCCATTGCTTCCGGGAATATTGTAGAAGAGTCTGAACCCATTCAAGTTGTCCTAGGTAGTTTTGTGTGTGTAGTAGCATTTGATATAATTAGTAGTCCAAAGCATCCCATTGTCCTGGGATTACCTTGGTTTGAATTACATAATCCAGACATAGATTGGAGAACAAGAGAAGTCCGACATCGACAGCCCCAAGAATCTACTCATCGAGTTTCGACCATTTCACTACGTCAATTACGCGAAGAAGGACATAAGGAGGCAATGTTCCTATTTGCAATATCAGTACATCCTTCCAGCACTATTAAGGAGGAATCCTTAGTACAACTTCCGGTGAAATATCATCCTTATGCTGATGTATTTGACAAGGTAAAAGCCAGTACTCTTCCTCATCATCATCCCTATGATTGTCCCGTCGATCTACAACCGGGAGCAGAGCCACCATGGGGACCCATTTACAACTTGTCCCCCACCAAGTTAGAAGTCCTTCGAGCCTACATAGAGGAGAACTTGGCAAGCCGGTGCACCCATCTTCTTTGTCAAGAAGAAAGATGGCTTACTTCGTCTCGTCGTTGATTACCGCGGCTTAAATAAAGTCACCATCCGTAATAGGTATGAACTTCCTCTTATATCAAGTCTTTTAGAGCGAGTTAATGGTGCCAAGTTTTTTACAAAGATCGATCTACGAGGAGCGTATAACCTCGTGCGGATCCGACCGGGAGATGAATGGAAGACCGCCTTTCGCATGCGGTATGTGCATTTCGAATATACAATTATGCCGTTCGGTCTAACCAATGCATCCGCAATCTTCCAACACATGGCAAATGATATATTTAGAGACCTCTTGGATATCTGTTTGATGATCTATCTAGATGATCTATTGATTTATTTGAAGACCCAAGAAGAGCACAATTCTCATGTACTAAGCGACTCCGCGAGAATGGTCTTTATGCCAAGCTAGAAAAATGTAGCTTTGACTGCAAGCAAGTGGAATTTCTAGGCTACGTTGTCGCGTTGTTACGCGCGTGCGTGGAGAAACGAGGCGGGACCACCGAGGTCTTGAACCGAAGAGCAGGTGATAGAAGGGGAAAGAGAAGGAGAGAGACGCCCGGTCACGTATGAGCAAAGAAGCACAGGGGCGTGGGCCGTCAACACAGAAGACACGAATGGACACAGAGACAGGGAGAGACAAGTGTTTGTATATTAACGAATAACAAGTACACAGCAGAACGCGCGAGCAGCTACAACCGAACAGGCCGGCGAACAGATGCCGATGCCTATTCGTCTGCGCACGAAATGGGGATAGGATGGAGGTGCTGCCGGAAGCACACGGGCGTTCCTCGAAGCAGCGCGAGCCTCCCGAGACTTGCAGAGAAGAGCAACAGAGAACAGATAGAGGAGAAGCGTTCGGTTCCGGTCCGACAACACTTCGTCCTCCTCAATGCGCGATCCCTTCTCCCTGCGTCTCCCTCTCCTTTATAGCGTCAAGAAGGGAGCCGTCTCCCTCATTTACTTCCTACCTACCGAATCTAACTACCCCGGATCTCTCTCTGTACCTAATTCTTATATTATATACACTAAGAGCGCGCACACGTGAAGGGCCGGTTCATGTGCGCTATTCACCGATTGCGCCAGGGCACGGTTTTCTTCACGACATCCGCCCCACCTGACCGCGCATCCACCGGTATGCGCCAAAATTGGCTTCTGGTTGGAGAAAACCGGTCTGGGTTCCGTTTCTTCGTCCATCGGTTCACCCTCCGTTTCGGACTGCTCATCTTCGTTGTCCAGGCCTCTTAGATCCGGTTCGTCGTCGTGGCATTTCTTGAACGCTTTCACTCGCTTCCCTGCTACCGGCATCGCCATCCTTGTACCGTCGAGTTCCGCCAGGTGATACGTCCCGTTGTCATTGGCGCTTGTTACCACGTAAGACCCGAACCACCGCTTCGCGAACTTCCGTGTTGCTCGGTGCTGGTTGTCGAGGCTGCTGTCGTAGACTAGCACCCAGTCGCCTTCCTCGATTTTCTTTGGTCGGAGCCGGTGCGTCCGGTCGAACCGGGCTTTGTTCTTCATCCTCGCCGCCCGAAGTCTCTCCGCCGCTCGTTCCACGTCCTCTCGCCTCCGCTCGAGCTACCGTATACGCGCCGCTAGCAGTTCTTCCCGACTCATTTTGTTACTCCAGTCTACTGTCGCCCAAGAGGAGATCATCCGTTCCATCGGCATGATCGGCTTCTGTCCGAACATGAGCTCTGACGGCATGAACCCGGTTACCGAACTGTGCGTTGTCCGGTCCGCCCACAAGGCGTAAGGTAACAGCCGTGGCCAGATCCCGACCTGGTCTCCGCAACTCCGCATGCCCGGACTAGCGCTTTGACGATTGGCCCGTGCCCGCGCTCTACCTTCCCGTTTGCCTCCGGATTGTACGCTGTGGTGAGCGAGAGCTTGACCCCCAACCGGTTGAACAGCTCCTCGGCCTCTTCGGTGTCCAACTCCCCGCAGTCAGCCACGATCTTTCCGACGCACCCGTACCGGCATATCACGTCCTCGATCAGGAACCGACACACGGCCGCGGTCGTTTTGTTTTGCAGGGCTCAGCCTTCCACCTGGTTCGTTAGGTCCTCCTGGGCCAGCACCAGATATCGCATCTGTCCTACGCCCATCTGCATCGTCACCAAATCTACCATCCATTTGAAGTGGATGGCCGGAGGGTATGTGGGGTGAAGCTCGTCCCGATGTCGGACTATGGAGTGCACTTGACAGCTCTCACAAGTTGTCACGAACCGATGCACGTCCCGGTACAGTCCCGGCCACCAGTACTTCCCCTTCAGCTTCTCGAACGTGGCCCACGTCCCACGGTGCCCAGCCCAGGGGCTGTCGTGATAGGCCTTCAGCAATTCCTCTTGTTCCTCCTTCGTCGCCACTACTCGGAGCGGGATGTCGTTCCTCTTCTTCGGGTGCTTCCACAAGTATCTGCCCCAGAGAAAGAACCGGTACGCTTTCTTCCGGATCTGGTTGGCCTCGTCCCTTGTCCACGATGCGTCCGGCATCATTGTCCTTAAGAATCCCCCAATCTGCAGCCACTCCCCGTCGTACTTGCTCTTGTTAAAATCGTTAAGCGCCGGGGTGCTCCCCCCTTCGGTTGTTACGTAAGCCGCCTCGAAGAAGTCTACGCCGACTTCCTCGTCCTCCGAAACCATGCTGCCCTCGTCGTTGAATCGCGTCCTCGAAAGCATGTCGGCCATGGCATTGTCTTTCCCCGAAATGTGTCGTATTTCCGGATCCAGGGACTTGATGTACGCTATCCACCTGAGCATCGCCAGGTCCGGGGTTGCGCATCCGGAAACCATGCCGAGGATCGGCAGGCAATCCGTCTCGATAATCACCTCTGTCCCAATCAGATAGTCTTTATCGGCCTTTACCGCCGAAACGATACCCCAGAGTTCGCATTTAACCTGGGCGTATCCTCGCTGTCGCTCGTTGAGGACCTTCGCGCCGAACCAGATTGGGAACCGGATGTCATCCTCGTCTTCTTGGTTGACGACCCATCTGATCCCGGTTGGACTCGTATCTACCGTTATGTAGACGAGAGTGCCCTTCTCGTAGACAGCCTTCTGGAGTGTCGGAGCCGCAGCAAGAGCCTCCTTCATCTTTCACACTGTCTCCGTATGCTTGTCTCGCCACTCGAATTTTCGCCCCTTTTTTAGCAACCCGTACAGCGGCTTGGCAACGTGGGCGTAATGTGGGATCCATATGTGGTAGAACGCGCATGCTCCCAAGAACCTCCGTACTTCCGTGACCGAGTTACAGTCGGGCTTCATTGCGGAGATGGCTTCCACCTTTGCTGGAGACGGTTTCCGGTCATACGGTCCGCATAGATGTCCGACGACCATGATCTCTGATTGCCCGAAGGCCGATTTTTCCCCGGAGAAGGTGAGCCTCGCGTCCTCTAGCCTCTGCAGCACCCTCTCGCAGTCGTCAATGTGTGTCGCCACGAATTTCCGGCATCCGTCCGGTTCGATCGTTTCGTCCTTTTCCTCCACCGGACATCCCTTGATTGGGATGTCATCCAAGAATGGCATGGTGATGTCCGGGATACAATCCCTCAGCACCTTGTTCATCGCATTCACCATGTGGGCCACCGAGTTCGTCCCTCCCTGTGGCAGGGTACACATCCGCACTAGGCCGAGAGGAGTCCGCATCGTCGTAATGTCTCTGCTTTCTACGGCTAGCTGGAACTGATCGTATCCCGAGTACAGATCACCGACCGAGTAGATCGACCTTCCGGCAAAGGCCTCCGCGAACTCGTCTATCGTTGGTCCGATTCCTGCGTTCCGAATGGTCACTCTGTTGACCGGTTGCAGGTCTTGAATGAAGCGCAATGCCCCGTTCTTCTTCGGTACAGTAAACCACCGGTTCGAGTATGGGGCACTCGACAGTTCGAGGATGCCCATATCAACTTTCTGCCTTAATAGCTCCATCAGCTCCGGGATGTGAGCTCTCGGTACCGAAATTGGTTTGAGATTCCACGGCACATGCAGTACCGTGAATATCACCATCGGCTTCACGATTGTCGGGTCTACGCACCCGATCTCTCCCGGCGAGAATGCGAAGGCTTTCCCGTGCCTTCCGAGCATTCTCCGAAACCGGTCTTCTTCCACCGGCAGTAGGAACCCGCCCCCACCGACCTTGAGCTCCCGTAGCGTTCTGTCGGTGAAGGCGTGCCCTATGCAGGCCGGATCTCGTAAACTGGGGTCCGACGCGACCCCCTTGATTCGTAACTCGCTGCCCTCCGGTAAGGGTGCCGCGACTAGCCTTACCTTCCGCTCCACAGTTTTGTACTTCGTGTTAACCCGGGCCGTTCGATCCGACTCGAGCCCTCGACTGAAATCCGCGATGACTTCATACATCTCTTCTGAACAAACCGGTATCATCCGGTCTTCTTTAAGGCCCTCTCCGACCACCTCTCGTAGTATTCCGAAGGTATCGTCGAAGGAGACCGCCTCCACGGCTCTGTTGATTTCCTCGCTGGGCCCGAGAACTCCGCACGCCCGAAGTCGCTTTTCCGTTCTTGTCTTTTCTCGGCCTACGACGCCAACTATCGTACACCCTCCGTTGTCGGAGAAACAAAACTTCCTACTTATGGTACAAGGTTTCTTCGGTTTCGCTTCTATCGTACATTTGTGGGGTTTTCCCGGAGTGTCCGGACTGTCGCGGCCCCACGCCTTGGCAGCCCTCTCTAAAACTCCTCTTGGTTCTCGCCACCGAGGGACTCGCGGTTTCGCTCGTGGTTCGGTCGCACCGTCAGGAACTGGACCGAATGACGCCCGTCCTGACTTTTGACCCTCGCGTAAGCCGACCTGTTGTCCAGCACCTTGGTCTCCATTCGTGCCGCCGTAATGTACGGTTCCCCTAGAATGACCGGGTGCGAGGACGTTTCCTGCACAAAGAAGTGTTGGTCTATTTCGACGTCGCCGATCTTGACTCGCACGTTTGGGCAGGCCCCGTGTAGTTCCTCGGTGGCTCGCGTCGCTGCCCGTATCTTCCACCCGTGCTTAGTGTTGATCGGCCATTTCCCCTTTTTGTAGAAGTCCATGGACATCAGGTTTATTTCCGAACCGTGGTCCACCAGTGCCACCACCGGTTCCTGAACATCTCCGATCTTCACCGGGGTTTCCGTGGTCACTCGGGCCCAGTGTGGCCTCGAATAGTGGCTCTCTGCCCACTCGTCTTCCAGCGCCATGTCCTCTATGTGCGTCGTCCGCACTTCCACCAGCCTTTCCGGTTCTGCCTCTGTCGACAGCCTCTTCCTCTTCACCAAGTCCACGATGGAGTCGTGGAATTCCTTCTTGGCTATCCCGAGCACCTCTCGCAATGACAGTTCCACCTTGCTGTCGAGGATTCGTTCTTCCAGGACCTTTCGCAGGTCCGTGGTCCTTTCGATCTCCGTGCCCAACCGGTATCCGCCCTTCTTGTGGTTATCCCGGGCACTGGACTCACCGGCCTCGATCCGTTTCCGGTCCGACAACACTTTGTCCTCCTCAATGCGCGATCCCTTCTCCCTGCGTCTCCCTCTCCTTTATAGCGTCAAGAAGGGAGCCGTCTCCCTCATTTACTTCCTACCTACCGAATCTAACTACCCTGGATCTCTCTCTGTACCTAATTCTTATATTATATACACTAAGAGCGTGCACACGTGAAGGGCCGGTTCATGTGCGCTATTCACCGATTGCGCCAGGGGACGGTTTTCTTCACGACAACGTCATCTCCTCAAAGGGCATCGCCATGGATCCAGCTAAAGTCCAAACTGTACTAGAGTGGCAAATTCCACGGTCGGTACGAGATGTACAATGTTTTCTAGGTTTTGCTAACTTCTACCGTAAGTTTATACAGGATTACTCGAAGATTATTTTACCTCTCACACAACTTACGAAGAAGGGACAAGCATTTCTTTGGTCCATTGAAGCAGATATGGCTTTTCGGCATCTTAAGAAAGCCTTTACATCAGCACCGATTCTAGCTCATGCGGATACAAGCAAACCATTCATCATGGAGGCCGACGCATTAGATTTCGCCCTCGGTAGCATCCTTTCTCAACAAGGAGATAAAGAAGAGTTGCATCCTGTGGCTTTCCATTCGCTCAAATTCGATGTCGCGGAAATCAACTACGAAATACATGACAAGGAATTATTAGCCATCGTGAATTAATTTGTGCAATGGCGGCATTTCTTAGAGGGCTCTCCACATCAGGTCATTGTCTTTAGTGATCATAAAAATCTTGCTTATTTCCAGAACGCTCGCGTACTAAATCGATGGCAAGCTCGGTGGGCGCAATTCCTCACGCGTTTCGACTTCAAAATCACATATTGACTGGGGAAGCAACAAGGAAAAGCAGATGCACTATCACGACATTCATATCTTGCACCTCGTCCTGGTGATCCAGCATTTGATAATCAAAAGCAAGTAATCTTGGGACCAACACGACTGCACACGACGTGGATTTTTCACACCCCGATGGATTCACGGATTACCGATGACATACGTGCAAACTTGAAGACGGATAGTTTTGCTCAAGACATCCTGGCGCACATTGATACTTCTCGGGCATCCTGTTCTCGGTCTCAACAACCAGGTATTGACTACCGACAATTCGAATATCATGATGGTTTGTTATTCTTTAAAAAGCGCGTATATGTCCACGATTGCTCCTTTCGCCTTCAAATCGTCCAGAATTGTCACGACACCCATACGGTGGGACATTTTGCTAGTACTAAGACGTTGGAGCTAGTGCAACGATTTTTTTGGTGGCCCCACATGCGCCGTTTTGTCGACGACTATGTTCGGACCTGTGATGCTTGTTACCGAGCAAAGATGCCACGACACCATCCATATGGCTTGTTGGAACCCTTACCGATTCCAAGTAAGCCGTGACAGTCTATTTGTCTTGATTTTAACACAGATCTGCCGGTCTCGAAGGGGTTCGATGCTATCTTAACCATCGTCGATCGATATACAAAGATGGCACATTTTGTGCCGTGTACTAAGGCCATCACTAGCGAGGAAACCATCGCCCTTGTCATGTGTGAGGTATTTCGGTGTCGCGTTGTTACGCGCGTACGTGTAGAAGGGGCGGGACCACGGGGGTCTTGAACGAGGGAGAAGAGGGACGGCAAGAAACCCGACACCGGACACGACCCGGATGCAACCGAACACGAGAGAGAGAGAGAGAGAGAGAGAGAGAGAGAGAGAGAGGAGAGGAGAGGGAGAGCATGCGCGCGACACCGACTCTTATGCACAGGAAGCAAGAGGGGTTGTGCTCCCGACACCACCAAAAACACCAATATGCACAAACAGATACGAGTATGTATATGACAGGGGGGGAAGAATACATTCCCGGCTTCGAGCCAGACCAAGGTAGGGTAGGTTACAACAGCAGTCTGTTGCCAAGCCGTCGTCCGGGGAGCTCTCAAGCTCGTCGCGCAAAGCGGGGTCTTGCACAGGAGACCGAGCAGAAACAACCCTAAACAGACATGAACCCTCAACCCACACGGCGAAGAAGAAGAAGAAGGAAAAGAAGAAACTAACCCTAAATCTAACGGTATACCCTCTAACACAAAATGGGCAACCCCTTCACAAGAGGCGCTCCCTTCCTTTTATAGAACAAGGAGGGAGACGCGTCACAATGTGGGATAAATCCCGACTTACATGGGATTCTCTGTCCCGACTTGACTACTCTTCAGCGCCATAAAGGTGCCCTCGTTATTCACACTAAATGTACAAGGGTGATTGCACATGCTGCACCCCGTCGATGTAGCCAATATTTCCCGGTTTCCGCCTCTAGCCGAAATTTTTCACGACATCCGCCCCCACCAAACCGCACGTCCACCGGTACGTGCCAAATCCAGTGAAGGGTGAGAGATTTCAGCCGGTGAGAAACCGGTCTTCTGTAATCCGCATCCCGGCTCGCTACCAGTTTGAACCGTCAACTTCGGTTCTTCCTTCACGCTTACCTCCCCGTAGGCTCGTTCGACCCGTCGATGGGTCCTTCGCCGCGATCTCCGTAGTACGCGTACTTTCGTTGGCCCTTGTTCGGTCGTATGCACGCCCTGCTCTCCGCCGTATGCCCGATGTCCTCCGCTTGAGGAACGCCCGTAGTGGCCCGCTTGGCCTCCGTCGACCATTCGTGTTGTCCTGATTGCCGTCCCATGTTGTTTCGCGTTGCCTTCATCCTCTCGCCGCCACCTTCCTTCTCCATGGTCTTACGTCGCCACGTCGGCTCGAACCGCCATGGTCTCCGGAACGGTGTGGAGGATCCTTCTCTGGCCTTCTACGCGCTACCTCCGAACCGCGCAACCCATCTTCGCGCTCGCCTTTCCGCTCTGGCACCTCCGTGTGCCGCATACCCTCGTCCGTTGTTTGGCACTGCCTGTGCCACACTTCGGTTCATTGCACGGCTTGTCGGCCCCTTTCCCAGCCAAATCATGCATCGCCGCTCATCCGCATACCAGTGTCATCCGCATCTGAGGAACACCCCGTAGTAGCCCACTTGGCCCTTCTCGTTTTGCGCTGCTGCAACAGGTCCTGAGTCTTCAGCTTGCCGTCGTCCCCTCGCCCCCACCAGCTTGTCATCCCAGGCTTGCCGTGTCAGTCTTCGCTACTCTTACTGAGCTGCTGAGATCTACGAAGCGAGTGTGGAGGATCCTCCTCCGGACTCCCTTGTCATCCCCTGACTCCGACCATGTGCAGTCCACTATGCACTCGTCACCTCGTTCCCGGCACCTCCCTTGTGCCGTCTTCCGCTTCCTTTGTTCGGCACCGCCCGTGCCGAACACCGTCCCGTAGTCACGCTTCGATCCGGCCCGCGATGGCCACTTGCGAGACTCTTGTTCCATCCCAGGTGTGCCTTTCCGACCCGACACACCTCCCCGTGTTTGCCCCTACCGGCTCCTTCCGAACCGTAACTGGCCGGTAAGGGTTTCGCACTTCGTTCGCCCCCGTCTTACCGACTCCCGATCCGCTATCTCGTGTCGTCGGGTCTCATTCCCTGCCGCCACCGTCCTTCTCCCTAGGTCTCACGTTGCCACGTTGGCCGAACTGCTGGAGTCTCCGGATCGGTGTGAGGGTCCCATAGGACCGGACTCTGTTTCTCTACTTGCCGAAATTTGGGTGTCTTTTGTTGGAGTCCTTCGCGACTCTCCTCGTGTCTTCCGCGTAGCCGGGTCCCGTTTCCCGCCGCCACCAACCTTCTCTCTCGGTCTCATGTTGCCACGTTGGCCGAACTGCCAGAGTCTCTGGTTCGGTGTGGGGATCCCGTAGGACCGGACTTCCTTATGCCCACTGACCTTCCTGGAAGATCCGAGATGGTCCGTAGCCGCATCGCCGGCCTAATACCCTCCTTCTCTATTGTCCGTTGTCCGATCACGTTCACCTGCCGCCACCGTCCTTTCCTATAGGACTCACGCCGGCTCTCGGGCCGACCGCCGGAGTCTCTAGAACCGGTGTGTGTAAGGTCGCTGCAGCACCGCTCGCCGTATGGTCACGTTCACCTGCCGCCACCGACCTCTCCTATAGGACTCACGCCGGCACTCGGGCTGATAGCCAGATCGGTGTGAGGATCTTTGTGGGACCGCCCATATGTAATTCTTTGCCTTCGTCCCCTCGCCGCCACCGATCGTCCCTCTTGGTCTCACACCGGCTCTCGGGCCGACCGCCGGAGTCTCCGGAACCGGTGTGAAGGATCCTCCTTAGGCTCGTCGTATCTCTGACCCTTATCCTGGGTCTTCCTTCTTTCGCAAGTCGAGAGGGTGGCTCGCTCCACACCCCCTCCCGTGGTACTAACGTACCGTGTTCCTGACCTCTCCGTAGGCCTGCTCTCTTCCTCCCTCCCAGAGTGGTTATCCAGGAGTCCGCTTCGCCCAGTTCTTGTCTGGGTCCGTCTGTCTTCTCTGGATTGTTGGGTCCCGTTCTCCTGTCGCCACCGATCTCTCCTATAGGACTCATGCCTGCACTCGGGCCGACAGCCGGATCGGTGTGAGGATCTCCGTAGGACCGGTCTTCGTTCTCCTCTTCCGTGCCGGCACTATTATATCGAACCGAGCCCTACCGATCGGGCCCTATAGCCCGTCCTTGGTCTTTCGCACCTTGGGCCGGTTTCGGTCGAGTCATCCACATCCAGATCACGCTCCATTCGAATCGGAATGCCGATCTTTCCGTGCCGCCTCTATCCTTGGCCTCCTCGCAGGCCGTTTCCCATCCCTCTTCGCTAGCATCGTGCCAGGACTCCTCGTCGGCGCCTTCCTTCTCTCCGGTCTCATGTCGGCACATGGGCTTGACCACCAGAGTCTCCGGAATCCGCGTGGAGGGCTCTTCTCCGCTCTCGACCTTGTCCTCGGTCGGCAATTCTCCGCAAGTCGAGAGGGCGTTATGTTCCACACCCTCTCCTGTGGTACCATGGTACCGGTCTTCCGCCATCACGTGGGGCAAGTCCGTCTCCTCGGTCTCCGCTTGCTGCCTCGATCTTTCCTCTTCCTCGAGCATCACCTCGAGAGCTGCGTACGCCTCCGCAATCCTGGCCCCAACGCCGACCCTTGCCGACTCTCTTTGCCATTCGCCCTCTTCCCGCTATGATGGCACGCCGTTGCGCACCTTCCTCTTAGCCTTCTCGGCTCGCTCGTCATCTAGCCGTTGGCACACCCTTCCGACCTTCGACCAGTCCTCCGTAAACCCATTCGCTCCGTCATCGTCTTCGAGCTCCATCCTGATGGCCTCCCGTTCCGCTCGGTCGATCGACTTAACGAACAATAGGACTTTGTCCGCCCCCACCAAACCTTGTTCCCGCTCCGGGAGCCGAGCAAGCCGTCGCTCGAACTCTCAGAACGCCTTCATTGTACCCGGGTGGGTCTTTGTCGATGCTACCCACTGGTTGAAGCCGCGTCGTCCCCGGCTCTTTCGCCGTCCCCCATACGCCTGCAGGAGCGCCTCTTCAAAGGCCTCCCACGAACTATGAGCTTCTCTGAGCTCCTTCACTTCCGCGTGCATACGGACGACGACGACCCTACAGAAGAACTCCAGCCTCAACGCCTCGGCTACTTCTCGCTCCTCCATTTCCACATTGTAGGCTTCCAAGTAAAAATGGGACTTTGTCCCCGTTGAAACGGCTGACTCTTTCGACCACTTGATCAACCGCTTACTGCGCCGACTCTCGTCTTGTTGTCACTCGTCCAAACTCCCTCACCGCTTCGACAAAAAGTTGCACGAAGTCGTCTTCTTCCAACTCCATCCTCCCTTGCTGCCCGTCACGTCGGGTTCACCAAACATGTCGCGTTGTTACACGCGTACGTGTAGAAGGGGCGGGACCACGGGGGTCTTGAACGAGGGAGAAGAGGGACAACAAGAAACCCGACACCAGACACGACCCGGATGCAACCGAACACGAGAGAGAGAGAGAGAGAGAGAGAGAGAGAGAGAGAGAGAGAGAAAGAAAGAAAGAAAGAAAGAAATTTGGCCCATGAGACAATTGGTTTACAACAAAAGAGTATTTATCCAGTCATCATAACTAAAATAAAATTAAGTAAAAAATAGAACTTAAACTAAAAGAGTTCTAGTAGTGTACAATATGTAGTATAATCGAAAGTGACTATACACTAAGCCTAATTTTATTTCCACCCAAGCATCTCGAAAAGAAGTGGGGGGTCAAAGGGTCTCGATGTGGGTTCCAATGAAGAGAGTGCCCTAGCCATGGCTTCTAGGCGGTGTAGCTCACGTTCCCTTATTTTCAATATTGCTTCCACATCACGTCGAGTTGCTTTGAAACCCGGCACCCGAGGACGTCTGGTTCTTCTCTGGTTTTTTGCCTCATCAATGGAAAGGCCGAGTGGTGCAAGTGTGTCGGCATTCGTTGTCTCCTCATGTTCCTGAAAAACTTCATTTGTTACATGTTCGTGATCATTAGCAACATTATTGTCAACATTTTGTAACTTATTCTCTCTGTGTTGTTTTAGCTCTAGAATGTATTTGCCTAATTTCTTTATATCTAGAGTATCTAATAGTTTGGGGAGGGTGGGAGACGAACCAAGTATGTCTTGGTATTTTGCCCTTATCTCGGCATAGGTTGGACACATGCATGTAAAGTGTTACTCATCCTCTATCTCTATGTGACATAACCTACATATCCTTTCCTCCCTAGGGACTCCACTAGTACGGCCATTCTCAATCTCAAGTTGGTGAGA